>NC_057802.1:352485676-352508911 GCF_018294505.1 Triticum aestivum | reverse complement strand
CCGGCCGTCGCCCCGCGCCTGTTCGCCGGTGCCCCGGCCCTCCTCGCCCCGGCGATCTATGCGAACGCCCAGTCGGGCGCCGCAACGCCCGACCCGCCCCGTTAGTGCCCAGCGCCCGATAGGCCCCCTGGGCCACTGACCAAATGGCCCCACGGCCCAGAGAACGTTTTAATAAAAAAATGAATAAAAATTAAATTAATAAAAATAATAATTAATTAATTAATTAAGATAATTAATTAACTTAATTAATCCTGTTAATATTAACTAATTAAGATTAATTAACCTAATAACTAATTAACCTAATTAACTGCTGTTAATTAGCTAACAGCCCCTGACAGGTGGGACCCACCTGTCAGGTTGACCAGGTCAACGGTCAACGTTGACTGCTGATGTCATGCTGATGCATTAATTAAATTTCGAATTAAATTAATTTATTAAATTCTAAAAATGATTTAAATCTTTAAAATTTAATATAAAATAAACCGTAGCTCGGATGGAAAAACTTTGAACATGAAAGTTGCTCAGAACGACGAGACGAATCCGGATACGCAGCCCGTTCGTCCGCCACACATCCCTAACATATCGAACTTGCAACTTTCCCCCTCCGTTTCATCTGTCCGAAAATGCGAAACATCGGGAATACTTTCCCGGATGTTCCCCCCCTTCGCTGGTACCACCTACTGCCGCGTTAGGGCACACCTAGCACCGCTCATTGTCATGTCACGCATCGTCATGCTTATGTTTGCACTGTATTTACTGTTTCTTCCCCCTCTTCTCTCCGGTAGACTACGAGACCGACGCTGCTGCTGCCCAGTTCGACTACGGAGTTGACGACCCCTCCTACTTGCCAGAGCAACCAGCCAAGCCCCCCCCCCTTGATCACCAGATATCGCCTATTCTTCTCTATACTGCTTGCATTAGAGTAGTGTAGCATGTTACTGCTTTCCGTTAATCCTATCCTGATGCATAGCCTGTCCTTGCTACTACTGTTGTTACCTTTACCTGCAATCCTACATGCTTAGTATAGGATGCTAGTTTTCCATCAGTGGCCCTATATTCTTGTCCGTCTGCTGTGCTATACTATCGGGCCGTGATCACTTGGGCGGTGATCACGGGTATATACTTATATACTATATACATGACACCTGTGGTGACTAAAGTCGTGTCGGCTCGTAGGAGTACCCGCAAGTGGATCTTTGTGGCGGAGCGACAGGGCAGGTTGAGACCACCTAGGCGAGAGGTGGGCCTGGCCCTGGACGGCGTCCGCGGTTACTTCAACATAACACGCTTAATGAGTTCTTGGTATTTGATCTGAGTCTGGCCATTTGGTCTATACGCACTAACCAGCTACGCGGGAACAGTTATGGGCACTCGACGTCGTGGTATCAGCCGAAGCTCTTCTTGACGTCAGCGACGGAGCGGCGCGCGCCGGATTGGACTGGAACGCCTGCTAGGCTAGGTCTGCTTCCGGCCGCCCTCGCAACATGCATGTGTGCAATGGGCGATGGGCCCAGACCCCTGCGCGCATAGGATTTAGACCGGCGTGCTGACCTCTCTGTTGAGCCTAGGTGGGGCTGCGACGTGTTGATCTTACGAGGCCGGGCATGACCCAGAAAAGTGTGTCCGGCCAAATGGGATCGAGCGTGTTGGGCTATGTGGTGCACCCCTGCAGGGAAGTTTATCTATTCGAATAGCCGTGTCCCTCGGTAAAAGGACGACTCGGAGTTGTACCCTGACCTTATGACAACTAGAACCGGATACTTAATAAAATACACCCTTCCAAGTGCCAGATACAACCCGGTGATCGCTCTCTAACAGGGCGACGAGGAGGGGATCGCCGGGTAGGATTAAGCTATGCGATGCTACTTGGAGGACTTCAATCTACTCTCTTCTACATGCTGCAAGATGGAGATGGCCAGAAGCGTAGTCTTCGACAGGACTAGCTATCCCCCTCTTATTCTGGCATTCTGCAGTTCAGTCCACTGATATGGCCCTTTACACATATACCCATGCATATGTAGTGTAGCTCCTTGCTTGCGAGTACTTTGGATGAGTACTCACGGTTGCCTCTCTCCCTCTTTTCCCCCTTTTTCCTTTCTACCTGGTTGTTGCAACCAGATGCTGGAGTCCAGGAGCCAGAAGCCACCGTCGACGACGACTCCTACTACGCTGGAGGTGCCTACTACTACGTGCAGCCCGCTGACGACGACCAGGAGTAGTTAGGAGGATCCCAGGCAGGAGGCATGTGCCTCGTTCGATCTGTATCCCAGTTTGTGCTAGCCTTCTATCACGACCGGTTTTTCAATAACATAATTATTGAGAGACCAATCCCTTTTACGGACCAGTAAGGAAGAATTCCTTCTCACTGGTAGACAATATCTTGGTCACAGAAGAAAAATACCAGGAGTACTGAATAAAATACAAGGTTGAGCGGAGACTGCCCAACAATTTATTACATGCACGCCGACAAAACAAGACGGCGGATAGGGTGGCATAACTACTAACTCACGATAATAACGGTGGTGGAAATATCACCGCGAAGCGAGTGATATGACTCCTGAAGACTACAACTCTTCGAGCGTCGGAGTGAGGCTCGAGGAGACTTATTGCGGGTGGCGGAAGCGTATAAAATACAAGTGACCAATATCCGGGATCGCGCAGGACTGACTGGGACTCCTCTAGGCGTCGGACGCGCAATCAAACTCTTCATCCAAGAGATCGCCTTCGTCAACATCTGGCCAAATCAACAAGCCAGGTGAGTACTATGAAAGTACTCGCAAGACAGTTCGGACATAAGATATAACAAATGTAAACATGAAGCGTATTAACAAATTAACCAGTGCGTTCAGACATAGAGGTAGTACATACTGGGTGCCAAACGAGGGTCTGAATGACTCCTCGAGAGGAAACTGCAAGAATAGTAATACTGGTGCCAAACGAGTGTCTGAATGACTCCTCGAGAGGAAACTGCAAAAATAATAATACTTGTGCCAAACGAGTGTCTGAATGACTCCTCGAGAGGAAACTGCAAAAACAATAATACTGGTGCCAAACGAGTGTCTGAATGACTCCTCGAGAGGAAACTGCAAAAATAATAATACTGGTGCCAAACGAGTGTCTGAATGACTCCTCGAGAGGAAACTGCAAGAATAACAATGCCACAGTCGGGCGTCGGGGCGACACCACATAAAGGGCTTATAACAGAAAACAAAGGCAGTGCATGCCACAGTCGGACGTCTGAGCGACATCACATAAAGGGCTTATATTTAAAGTAAGAAACAAAAACACGCCACAGTCGGACGTCTGCGCGACGTCACATAAAGGGCTTATATTGTAGCTCAATAATTCAGTAGCTCGAGATTATAAATTGTTACGAGTACGAGACAAATATAAGGTTAGTCCATCCACAGTAATAATAATTAAACTGGGTTTACCACTTGAGCTTGTTCACCGGGGACAAGTTTTCCACGCGGATAGATATGGATATACTGATTACACTACTTGATCATGGATACGATGACTTGGAAGAATTTGACTCTGCAGAGTTTGTACTTAACCACAGCCAACGGATTTCAGTAGTCACGGGGACTAGTTCCGTTTACGGTGTTTTGGAAGAAACACGTCTAACCAGTACACACCCATTCAACATTCCGAAGCCAGGGATCACCCTCGGCAACGTTCAAGAAAATCCTTGAGACGGGGAGGCTACAACCTCGCGTAGCATGGGATCGAATTTCTATACGCGCGCTCTAAGGGGGTGCCCCCCCCTCTCGGTCCCAACCGGAAACACCCATGCCCCCTGACCGGATGACTGGCTTTAATCCTGGGCCAAGGAACCATCATCCCGGCCCCTCTGTTTGGTGTGTACACGGAAAGAGGTTACCAACTTACTAAACCGCACCCTGGCAAATGAAACATGTGGCAGCACGGAGGGGAAAAGAATGATAACGTGTCTCCGTCCACGTTAACGTCGGAATTCGTCGGATGACGCAAGGCTGGTATGCTACAACAGTACCACCTTGCTGCCCTTCATGTCACCACATGATTAGGCCATCTCTCACCAGAGATCATCGCGACTTTGGAAAAAGCGGGTAGTTGCCTCACAAGCAACGAGGTACTCACTGACACTCATATGCCACGCACAAACTGTCACGCAAACATGCAAAACACCTATCATATCCAAGGTTCAAACATGCTTGCCTGGTTCAGAGAAGTCGGAGTCTAGCTCGGCGAAGTTCGCGGCTCCGTCACCTCTTCCGGAACCTACGTCATAACGAAAACGGGCACTAACGTGAAAACCAACGCGTGCATAAAAATTTCTCCAAAAATTTTCCAAGTAAATCCCATAAAAAACTAGACAAAATTTTAAGACTGTCAGAAAAAGAATCACTCAAAAATCCCTTTTTATTAAAAAGTTATGAAGGTTTTTGTCCAGGGACTCATCTGTAATGAAACAGAAAAGTTCCAGGGTTTAAAATGAGAAAACAGAAAACGCTTCGGAAAGAAATGCTCCAGCAAAAAAAGGAAAACGTATTTTGCCCGAAGGCGCCAACAGAAAACGGTTCGAGGGAGAATAGAACAGAGGCTGACATGGGGGGTCCACATGTCAGGTTCAAAAAGCTCGCCGGCGCCCGAAGACTGCGGTGGACGCCGGCGTCGAACCACGGCGAGTCAGGAAGATCGGGGGGTACCAAGAGCTTCAGCGTGTCCTTCCGCGTCGGTGGGTGGTGGACTCGACCGACGGAGAGCACCACGTCGACGGCGACACTTTCTCCGGCGGACGGCGGTTCGGGTGATGGTGGGGAACTCCGGTGGTGAGCTGCAAACCTCGAATTGAAGCGCGGGTCAGAAGAGTGGATGCATAGGGAAGCTACTGGCAAGAGATGGGAGGCGGAGGTGCACGCACGGGGGCGAATCGAGCTGGATCCCGTGGCGGATCGCGGCGGCCGGAGTTGAGGAAGGAGACCTCCTCGGGGCTCTTCCAGTGGCTAGGCGTGCTCTAGGTGGAGTGCAGAGGTGGTGTGAGTTCGAGTTGAAGCTCGGGGCCTCTATTTATAGGCGGATCGAGGGGGTGGCCGTGAACGGAGAATCTCCGGCGAGCGATTACGGCGAGGTAGTGGTTGAGCAGGTGGTTTGAGTGGCCAGGCAGCATCAGTGAGGTTTACTGGTGCCGTTCCACTGCTAAACTGAGTTGGTCTTGGCGTAATGGCGTCGGTCCACGGTGGGGTGGCCGCACGGGCACGTCGGCGGCAGAGAGCGCGCTCCGCGCCTAGCGGTTCACGACGAGGGTGGCAGCGCGTTCTAGGGAGTGGAAGGCCACGCGGCGAGCTCCGGTGGCTTGGGCGGCGCTGGGTGGAGCCGTCGGCGCTGCGCCTCTCTCTGGCGGCCGCAAAGCCGCCGCTGGCATCGGTCACGGGGCGGCGCACCTCCTCCTGCTCGTCGCCGACGTCCGCAAGCGTCCAGGCGCTCGTGCGGTGCAGGAACAAGGGGGAGGGGACGGGGAGCAAGGCGACATCGAGGCACTGTCGAGATCGACAACAAGTTCTGAAGAAAACGACAGTGTACTGAAACTGTTTCTGAACTTTACTGAACTTGACATTGACAATGCACTGCAGGTGTTCGACAGAATGATTTGGCAATGAGAAAAATTTCCTGGGGCTGGGACTTGGTGAGATGACCACTCAATGCACCCAGAGGCTGCCTGATTTTACTTGGAATATTTGGAGAAGGATTTGAATGAATTTCACCAAATTTGACAAATCTGGTCCAAACTTGCAGCAAGTGTAGTTTGAAAAATTTGAACTGAAGACCAGTGGATCTTCATGGATCTTGGTTGAGGGTTCAAAGGACTAGGAAGGGGAGTTGCTTTTGGGGCAAAAATCAAAGCAGAGATGGTAGCTCCTTTGTAAATCTCCAAGGGCTAGAATAGAAGACAGAAATTTATTTGATAAGATTTAAATGGAAAATAATTGTATGGAGAGGTACAACTTGGTGGATTTGATGCAAAACATGATCCAAAGATGAGGGAAGGTTTAGGAGAGTGGATTTGCACTAAGGTCATGGCAAGAGGGAATTGTTGAAAGTGGTAAAGGATCATTCCAAAAGCCATAGTGCAAATTTCAAAGAGATTTTCAAAAGGCATTTTTCTCAAGTGAAAAGTATTTTGTCTTGAGTCAATATAAAAAGGCAAGGACCTCCAAGACCAAAAGCAAGTCTTGGGTGAATCCAAAATAAAAAAAACTCTTGCCAAAAATATATTGAAAGGGAGGTTTCTTTGGAAGAAAATTTTAAATCACCTCCCTCAAGTCAAATAAAATCTTTTGAAAATCCAAATAAAATTTTGGGTGTCACAACACCTACCCCCTTAGGAAAAATCTCGTCCTCGAGATTTCTGCTGATCCTCAAATAGATATGGATACTCTGCCTGGAGGAAATCTTCCCTTTCCCATGCAGCTTCATCCTCGGTGTGGTTGCTCCACTGAACCCTGAAATTTTTTGTCGTTTTCTGACGGGTCCTCCGTTCAGATTCTTCCAAAATCTTTACTGGCCTCTCTCTGTAGGTGAGGTCTGGTTGCACATCAATGTTTTCATGGGGTACCTGCTTCTCTGGGTTACTTACACATTTTCTCAGTTGAGAGACGTGGAACACGTCATGGACGTCTGACAGCTCCTTGGGTAAGTCTAGTTGGTAGGCTACCGTGCCTCTCCGTGCCTTTATACAAAACGGTCCAATAAATCTCGGGGCTAGCTTCCCTTTAATTTTGAACCGTTGTAGACCCCTCATAGGAGATACTCGGAGGTATACGGAATCACCGGGTTCAAAGCTGACCTCACGATGTTTTTGATCGTAGTAGCTCTTTTGTCGGCTCTGCGCGGTCTTGAGTCTGTCCCTGATCTGCTTAACTTTCTCCTCGGCCTCTTTAAGCATGTCTGGGCCGAAGATACGACTGTCACCTGTTTCTGACCAATTCAGTGGAGTACGACACCTCCGTCCGTACAATGCTTCAAAGGGTGCCATTTGCAAGCTGGCTTGGTAACTGTTGTTGTAAGCAAATTCGGCATACGGCAAACTTTCTTCCCAACTGGATCCATAGGTGAGCACACAGGCTCTCAGCATATCCTCTAGGATTTGGTTTACACGTTCCGTTTGTCCATCAGTCTGAGGGTGGTATGCTGTGCTGAAAGCTAGTCGCGTGCCCAGAGCTTGTTGTAGGTGATCCCAAAATTTGGAGACGAATTGTGTGCCTCGGTCGGATATTATAGTTTTTGGGACTCCATGCAAGCAAACTATACGGGAGAGATAAAGTTTGGCCAGTCTTTGTGTGGAGTAGGTAGTCTTCACGGGAATGAAATGAGCAACCTTCGTTAGTCGGTTTGTGATGACCCATATGGCGTCACTTCCGCGTTGAGATCGGGGTAATCCGACAATGAAGTCCATTCCTATTTCATCCCATTTCCACTCCGGTATCCTGTTTGGCTGGAGTAGCCCTGCTGGCTTTTGATGCTCGGCCTTGATGCGCTGACATGAATCGCAACAAGCAATGAATGTGGCTATATCTCTTTTCATACCGTGCCACCAAAATCTTTCCTGAATGTCCTTGTACATTTTGGTTCCTCCAGGGTGGATCGAGTATGGAGCGGTGTGGCTTTCGGTTAAGATTTGTTGCTTGAGTTCCTCAATGTTAGGTACGCAAAGTCTGTCTCCGTACCATAATGTTCCTTCGCTGTCTGTGACGAACTCTGAAGTCTTTCCAAGGTTCATTTTCTTCTTTATACCTTCGATGCTGGGGTGTCCCTGTTGAGCCTTCTTAATTTGTTCCACCAGGGTGGGTTGTATCTCCAGTTTTGATACGGTGCCCTCAGAGACTAACATCATATTGAGCCTAGCGAACTCTTGCTGAAACTCAGGCCTCAAGTTTTGCGGACCGTCATTGTCCGGGCTGGGGTTTCGACTAAGGGCATCGGCCACTACATTTGCTTTCCCTGGATGGTAGTGAATACCGACATCATAGTCCTTGACCAGTTCCAACCAGCGTCGTTGGCGTAAATTTAGCTCTGGCTGTGTGAAAATATATTTGAGGCTCTTATGGTCTGTATATATTTCACAGCGATTCCCCAACAGAAAGTGCCTCCACTCCTTGAGTGCATGTATAACTGCTGCTAGCTCCAAGTCATGTGTTGGGTAATTTTCCTCATGTTTTCGCAGCTGCCTGGAGGCATATGCGACAACTTTGCCATCCTGCATCAGCACACACCCGAGACCTTTTCGGGACGCGTCACAATATACTTCAAAACTCTTGTGTATGTCTAGCACAGTTAAGACCGGTGCGGTTGTCAGCTTCTTCTTGAGTTCTTGGAAGCTCTGCTCGCATGCTTCCGTCCATACAAATTTCTTGTCCTTCTTGAGCAACTGTGTTATAGGTTTTGCCCCAGTGGAGAATCCTTCAATAAATCTTCTGTAATATCCGGCCATTCCTAGGAAACTCCGCACATCTGTAACGTTGGCGGGTGGCTTCCAGTCAAGTATGGCTTTGACTTTTTCTGGGTCTACGGCCACGCCTTCTTGGTTCAATATATGGCCTAAGAAACCAACTTGTCTTAGCCAAAATTCTCACTTGCTAAATTTGGCGTACAACTGATGTTTCCTCAATTCTCCCAAAACAATTCGGAGATGCTGAGCATGCTCTTCTGGTGTCCTTGAGTATACCAGAATATCGTCGATGAACACCACAACAAATTTGTCCATGAATTTCATGAACACCTTGTTCATGAGGTGGACGAAATATGCGGGGGCATTTGTTAGACCAAAAGGCATCACTGTGAACTCATATAATCCGTATCTGGAAGTGAATGCTGTCTTGGGGATATCTTCTGTCCGTACTTTCAGTTGATGATATCCCGATCTCAAATCAATTTTTGAGAATACCTTGGCTTGTGCGAGCTGGTCAAACAAATCATTTATCCGTGGCATAGGATATTTGTTTTTGATGGTGACCATATTGAGGGCTCGATAGTCTATACACAGTCTCAGTGTCCCATCCTTTTTCTTGGCGAACAACACTGGCGAACCCCAAGGTGAGGAGCTGGCTCGAATAAATCCTTTGTCCAATAATTCCTTTATCTGCTTCTTCAACTCCACCAATTCTGAGGGTGCCATTCTATAAGGCTTCTTATAGATGGGAGCGGTGCCAGGTGCTAGTTCGATGTTGAATTCTATCTCTCGGTCTGGTGGCATGCCTGGCAGTTCTTCAGGGAACACATCAGGAAACTCTCATACCACTGGAACTTTTCTCAGTTCAGAAATGTCCACTTTGTTCAGTTTTGGTTGCCGTGACCGTGGTCTTTCTTGAGCTGCAACCTTTATTGTCTTGCCATGATGGTGGGTGAGAATCACGGTCCGATTGAAACAGACAATGAATCCTTTGTTGGTGGTCAACCAGTCCATTCCTAAAATGACATCCAGTCCTTTACTCTCCAACACGATGAGATTTGCATGGAATTGTAGTCCTTCGAACTCAATGACCACTCCTTGGCAGTAACCCTGAGCGATTTGCTTATTTCCGGGGGACTTGATGATCATAGATTTTTCCAAGGGAAGTATCGGAAAATCATGTTGTAAAACAAAACTCTTCGAAACGAACAAATGGGAAGCTCTAGAATCAAACAAAACCGTGGCAGGTACTGTGTTGACAGGGAACGTACCGAGCACGATGTCTGGGGCATTCTGCGCCTCTTCCCTGGTCACATGGTTCAGGTGACCCTTCTTGTGGTTGTTGTTGGGATTGAAATTGTTGCGCTTGGGGGCTGGATTGTTTCCACCATTGTTTGGCTTGGGGGCCGAGTTCCTTGGTTTTGGGCACTTTTTAGCATAGTGCCCTTCTTCACCACAAGCATAGCAGGTGACCCCTGGATGGTATGTGTACTCCTTGTCTCTGGCATGAAATTGTCTGACGGGCCTTGGATCAGCAGTCGTGGATCTCCTTGCTTCTGTCCTTGGAACCCCAGTCTTGCTTCGGTTGTTGCGAGCAAGAGTCGTCTTGTCCCTCTTTCGCTTACGGAGATCTTCCAGACTACGGCGCTCATTCTCCAAGGTAATGGCCTTGTCAACCAGAGTTTTAAAATCCGGGAAAGTGTGTACAACCAGTTGGCATTTTAGTGCTGGTGCCAGGCCGTCCAGGAATTTTTCCATCTTCTTGTTTTCTGTCATATGCTCGTCGTAGGCATAACGGGATAGCTGGGTAAACTGACCATTGTATTCTGTCACTGACATGCCTCTCTGCTTCAGGTCATCAAACTCTCTCTTCTTGATTTTTATGATGCTCCTGGGGATGTGTGCCCCACGGAAGCCTTCCTTGAACTCCTCCCAGGTGATGTTGTGTTCACTGGGATGCATGTGTAGGAAGTTTTCCCACCATGCTGCAGCTGCTCCAGTAAGGTAGTGTGGTGCATAAAGCACCTTCTCATGATCTGAACACTGAGCAATAATTAGTTTCCTTTCAATGTCACGAAGCCAATCATCGGCTTCCAGCGGCCTATTGGTGTGAACAAAAGTTGAAGGGCGAGTCTTCTGTAACTCAGATAACTTGGAATGTGGTTGATGGGGTTCGCGGTGGTTTCCCATATTGATGACATGATTCATCATCTCTTGGTGCTGTTGTTGGCTTTGTTCGAAGAGACGGCATACTTGAGACAGGGCTGCTTCGCTGTCCTGTTGACTGGACTGACCCTGAGTGAAATTGTTGCTAGTCTGTGTCCCATAAACCTCTTCTGGCTGATTGGGCATGGAGCGAGTCCACGGACGAGACATTTTTCCAGTCTGGGGTTTTATTTTGCAAAACCCGTGAGAAAAACTGTGTAGCACAAGGAAAAACTTGCAAGGCAACAATTTAAAAGACCCTCAAGGTTTTCAAGGAAACATAAGCGATTTGCACGGAGAGGAACTGCTTAGCATATATCTTACACGCGAAAAGAAAACACACGAATACAAACTAGCGCACAGATAAAACAACACATCATACAAGCAGACATAACGCGCGGCTATACGGCGCTCTCAGTCGGAGATGGTGAAGATTTCCTTCCCCTTGCCGATGGCAAGACTTAGCGGTCCAGGAGAATCAACCTCCACCTCCTCTCTAGCTAGCTCCTGGCGCGTAACGCTGCGCTGCGGTGATGGCGCGGGAGCGACAGGTGGTAGAGCGGGTGCGGCAGGCGGTGCAGCTCTGACTGGAGTAGGAGCGATGACTCGGTCGAACTCCTCAGTGGTAGGCAGACGGCGAGCAGGGGCCAAAACGGCCGGTGCATAAGAGGCTGAAGACGAGACGAAAGTCAGAGGCGGTGCCGTGTGGAGAAGCTCCTTCCTGCTGGCAGGACCGCCCCGGACTAAGTCCATGCGGGCAGCCACAAGATCGTCTACGAGGTTGTCGAAAGACTCCTCCAGAGCCTTGAGATACTCCACAACCATCTCGATGGCTTCATCTCGCTCTCCCCGATGGCAGGCGAATGCATAGTGACTGGTGTATGGCACATGGCATGGGAGGTAGCGGTAGCGACGAGTCTTCATCGTAGGAAGGATGTCCCGAAGACGAGCTATCGCCTCACGGTCAGCCATCTGCATGGCATGCCTCTCCGTAGGCATGGCCCTTCCCACAAAATGGAAGTGGCGAGCTGCAGAACGTCCTCCCTTGAATTGCACCACAGCTTGGTGCATAGACACGTCATCGCTGAGCTTGTGCTGATAGAGCGTGAACTCCGGGCGAGCTGCTGGCCCGATCGCGAGCTTGGTGATGGAGACGAGGAGCTTGACAAACCCCTCGGGCACGTTCGTGAACACTCGATTCTCACAGCTGCTGCCAGCCATCTACAAAAGTAGGCAAAAATTCTGAGTAGTCATGTCATAAATTTATGATGACCAACAGAAAATAGCTACAATTGCAAAATGCTGAAAAAGCACAAAAGACGCTAATAACCGATTAGCGATCGCACCTAGTGGCTTCCTACAGTCAGCCTGGCTCTGATACCAAGCTTGTCACGACCGGTTTTTCAATAACATAATTATTGAGAGACCAATCCCTTTTACGGACCAGTAAGGAAGAATTCCTTCTCACTGGTAGACAATATCTTGGTCACAGAAGAAAAATACCAGGAGTACTGAATAAAATACAAGGTTGAGCGGAGACTGCCCAACAATTTATTACATGCACGCCGACAAAACAAGACGGCGGATAGGGTGGCATAACTACTAACTCACGATAATAACGGTGGTGGAAATATCACCGCAAAGCGAGTGATATGACTCCTGAAGACTACAGCTCTTCGAGCGTCGGAGTGAGGCTCGAGGAGACTTATTGCGGGTGGCGGAAGCGTATAAAATACAAGTGACCAATATCCGGGATCGCGCAGGACTGACTGGGACTCCTCTAGGCGTCGGACGCGCAATCAAACTCTTCATCCAAGAGATCGCCTTCGTCAACATCTGGCCAAATCAACAAGCCAGGTGAGTACTATGAAAGTACTCGCAAGACAGTTCGGACATAAGATATAACAAATGTAAACATGAAGTGTATGAACAAATTAACCAGTGCGTTCAGACATAGAGGTAGTACATACTGGGTGCCAAACGAGGGTCTGAATGACTCCTCAAGAGGAAACTGCAAGAATAGTAATACTGGTGCCAAACGAGTGTCTGAATGACTCCTCGAGAGGAAACTGCAAAAATAATAATACTTGTGCCAAACGAGTGTCTGAATGACTCCTCGAGAGGAAACTGCAAAAACAATAATACTGGTGCCAAACGAGTGTCTGAATGACTCCTCGAGAGGAAACTGCAAAAATAATAATACTGGTGCCAAACGAGTGTCTGAATGACTCCTCGAGAGGAAACTGCAAGAATAACAATGCCACAGTCGGGCGTCGGGGCGACACCACATAAAGGGCTTATAACAGAAAACAAAGGCAGTGCGTGCCACAGTCGGACGTCTGAGCGACATCACATAAAGGGCTTATATTTAAAGTAAGAAACAAAAACACGCCACAGTCGGACGTCTGCGCGACGTCACATAAAGGGCTTATATTGTAGCTCAATAATTCAGTAGCTCGAGATTATAAATTGTTACGAGTACGAGACAAATATAAGGTTAGTCCATCCACAGTAATAATAATTAAACTGGGTTTACCACTTGAGCTTGTTCACCGGGGACAAGTTTTCCACGCGGATAGATATGGATATACTGATTACACTACTTGATCATGGATACGATGACTTGGAAGAATTTGACTCTGCAGAGTTTGTACTTAACCACAGCCAACGGATTTCAGTAGTCACGGGGACTAGTTCCGTTTACGGTGTTTTGGAAGAAACACGTCTAACCAGTACACACCCATTCAACATTCCGAAGCCAGGGATCACCCTCGGCAACGTTCAAGAAAATCCTTGAGACGGGGAGGCTACAACCTCGCGTAGCATGGGATCGAATTTCTATACGCGCGCTCTAAGGGGGTGCCCCCCCCCTCTCGGTCCCAACCGGAAACACCCATGCCCCCTGACCGGATGACTGGCTTTAATCCTGGGCCAAGGAACCATCATCCCGGCCCCTCTGTTTGGTGTGTACACGGAAAGAGGTTACCAACTTACTAAACCGCACCCTGGCAAATGAAACATGTGGCAGCACGGAGGGGAAAAGAATGATAACGTGACTCTGTCCACGTTAACGTCGGAATTCGTCGGATGACGCAAGGCTGGTATGCTACAACAGTACCACCTTGCTGCCCTTCATGTCACCACATGATTAGGCCATCTCTCACCAGAGATCATCGCGACTTTGGAAAAAGCGGGTAGTTGCCTCACAAGCAACGAGGTACTCACTGACACTCATATGCCACGCACAAACTGTCACGCAAACATGCAAAACACCTATCATATCCAAGGTTCAAACATGCTTGCCTGGTTCAGAGAAGTCGGAGTCTAGCTCGGCGAAGTTCGCGGCTCCGTCACCTCTTCCGGAACCTACGTCATAACGAAAACGGGCACTAACGTGAAAACCAACGCGTGCATAAAAATTTCTCCAAAATTTTTCCAAGTAAATCCCATAAAAAACTAGACAAAATTTTAAGACTGTCAGAAAAAGAATCACTCAAAAATCCCTTTTTATTAAAAAGTTATAAAGGTTTCTGTCCAGGGACTCATCTGTAATGAAACAGAAAAGTTCCAGGGTTTAAAATGAGAAAACAGAAAACGCTTCGGAAAGAAATGCGCCAGCAAAAAAAGGAAAACGTATTTTGCCCGAAGGCGCCAACAGAAAACGGTTCGAGGGAGAATAGAACAGAGGCTGACATGGGGGGTCCACATGTCAGGTTCAAAAAGCTCGCCGGCGCCCGAAGACTGCGGTGGACGCCGGCGTCGAACCACGGCGAGTCAGGAAGATCGGGGGGTACCAAGAGCTTCAGCGTGTCCTTCCGCGTCGGTGGGTGGTGGACTCGACCGACGGAGAGCACCACGTCGACGGCGACACTTTCTCCGGCGGACGGCGGTTCGGGTGATGGTGGGGAACTCCGGTGGTGAGCTGCAAACCTCGAATTGAAGCGCGGGTCAGAAGAGTGGATGCATAGGGAAGCTACTGGCAAGAGATGGGAGGCGGAGGTGCACGCACGGGGGCGAATCGAGCTGGATCCCGTGGCGGATCGCGGCGGCTGGAGTTGAGGAAGGAGACCTCCTCGGGGCTCTTCCAGTGGCTAGGCGTGCTCTAGGTGGAGTGCAGAGGTGGTGTGAGTTCGAGTTGAAGCTCGGGGCCTCTATTTATAGGCGGATCGAGGGGGTGGCCGTGAACGGAGAATCTCCGGCGAGCGATTACGGCGAGGTAGTGGTTGAGCAGGTGGTTTGAGTGGCCAGGCAGCATCAGTGAGGTTTACTGGTGCCGTTCCGCTGCTAAACTGAGTTGGTCTTGGCGTAATGGCGTCGGTCCACGGTGGGGTGGCCGCACGGGCATGTCGGCGGCAGAGAGCGCGCTCTGCGCCCAGCGGTTCACGACGAGGGTGGCAGCGCGTTCTGGGGAGTGGAAGGCCACGCGGCGAGCTCCGGTGGCTTGGGCGGCGCTGGGTGGCGCCGTCGGCGCTGCGCCTCTCTCTGGCGGCCGCAAAGCCGCCGCTGGCGTCGGTCACGGGGCGGCGCACCTCCTCCTGCTCGTCGCCGACGTCCGCAAGCGTCCAGGTGCTCGTGCGATGCAGGAACAAGGGGGAGGGGACGGGGAGCAAGGCGACATCGAGGCACTGTCGAGATCGACAACAAGTTCTGAAGAAAACGACAGTGTACTGAAACTGTTTCTGAACTTTACTAAACTTGACATTGACAATGCATTGCAGGTGTTCGACAGAATGATTTGGCAATGAGAAAAAATTTCCTGGGGCTGGGACTTGGTGAGATGACCACTCAATGCACCCAGAGGCTGCCTGATTTTACTTGGAATATTTGGAGAAGGATTTGAATTTCACCAAATTTGACAAATCTGGTCCAAACTTGCAGCAAGTGTAGTTTGAAAATTTTGAACTGAAGACCAGTGGATCTTCATGGATCTTGGTTGAGGGTTCAAAGGACTAGGAAGGGAAGTTGGTTTTGGGGCAAAAATCAAAGCAGAGATGGTAGCTCCTTTGTAAATCTCCAAGGGCTAGAATAGAAGACAGAAATTTATTTGATAAGATTTAAATGGAAAATAATTGTATGGAGAGGTACAACTTGGTGGATTTGATGCAAAACATGATCCAAAGATGAGGGAAGGTTTAGGAGAGTGGATTTGCACTAAGGTCATGGCAAGAGGGAATTGTTGAAAGTGGTAAAGGATCATTCCAAAAGCCATAGTGCAAATTTCAAAGAGATTTTCAAAAGGCATTTTTCTCAAGTGAAAAGTATTTTGTCTTGAGTCAAAATAAAAAGGCAAGGACCCCCAAGACCAAAAGCAAGTCTTGGGTGAATCCAAAATAAATAAGAAACTCTTGCCAAAAATATATTGAAAGGGAGGTTTCTTTGGAAGAAAATTTTAAATCACCTCCCTCAAGTCAAATAAAATCTTTTGAAAATCCAAATAAAATTTTGGGTGTCACACGTTCTTAAGGAAAACTTGTTTAACTTATGTCTGTACTCAGATGTTGTTGCTTCCGCTGACTCGTCTATGATCGAGCACTTGTATTCGAGCCCTCGAGGCCCCTGGCTTGTATTATGATGCTTGTATGACTTATTTATGTTGTAGAGTTGTGTTGTGATATCTTCCCGTGAGTCCCTGATCTTGATCGTACACATTTGCGTGCATGATTAGTGTACGGTCAAATCGGGGGCGTCACAAGTTGGTATCAGAGCCGACTGCCTGTAGGAATCCCCCTTTCCACACTCCTTGGACGAAGTCGAGTCTAGACATTACAAAAACTTTTACTAACATGGTTGTGTGTCTTACGGGCCCACGTCGCCATTGGGTGGTACTAGGATCTTTTACTCCTCGACCTTTACTCTGGGACTCTGAACTCTCTTCTACTCGGGTTAAACGAACTTACTAACTCTAACACTAGGATCCCGTGACTGCATTCACCCCAAAGTTGGATAAGCCATAGTTATTTCTTAGAATAGTATTTTGAACAATTCACACACTGTCATTTGACTCCTTTGAAACATCTTTGCTTTCAGATGGAACCCACGAGGCAGGTCGTGCGCCACACGACGGCCATTGGTGCCTCGGGATCACCTGCTGTGCTAGCTGAGATGATGACCTATCTGGGTTATCGCTGACACCCTGAGTACACCGTCTACGAGGAGTACCAGGACTTTAACCAGGAGCAGTACCGTGCCATCGTCCACCTCTACTCGCGGGAGTATGACTCCACTACTGTGCTGCACACCGCTCATGGTGTTGGAGTGACCATCGATATGGCTGTCCACGATGCTGCCTATGCTGCTCTGACACGTCTTCGTGGAGAGTATCGGGAGTTGGACACCTCACCTTTCAGGCACATTGCTATCGCATCTGATGTTGGTGCGGAGGGATACTATACTGCTGCCTACTCCACTGTCACCCGAGAGCCCTTCTACCATCAGAACCTGGTTCTGCATGCTGATGGGCTGGATCGAGCTAACCGAGCTCTTCGCCACGAGTTGTACACCACCCGTCAGCACCTTTACCGTGCTCTGACGCTGTTGCACCCCTTTGTCCGATCTAGGGAGCTGCCCCGTTCTGCGATCTACCCAGCCAGGACTGTGATGCCTCAGGGTGTCGGCTGGCCAGATGTGGGAGGCCACTCTCCCGCACTTGGACCTCTTCTGCCACCTGAGCGTCAGGTTCTGCACCAGAGTATTCGCGGACCCCAGGTTGCTGACGTGGAGTTCCCGATGCGACACTACCAGCTTTCAGGCTACACCTACCTCCACGGTACCTCTTGGGACTGATGTAGGCTTGCTTGTTGGTGTTAGATGCATTCGCCGCGAGCCTGTGTGGCGCCTATGTTGTTTTAGTCTATGTACTGAACTCTGTGTACTGAACTCTATGCATGACCCCTTTTGTAAGTTATGTCGACTACTATGTAGTAGCTATCGTCCTCCTTTCATTATGCATGTTTCATCATGAATGATTCTTGTCTTTGCAAATTTCTCAATGCTGAACTACCCCTGTAATATATTAGCAGGATGGTTAGACCAGGTGGTAGTGGTGGCAATGCCCCACCACCACCTGAGTACATGGCTGGTATGATCCAACAGTTCGAACTGAACCGCCAATTCATGGAAAATATGATGGCTCAGTTTCCTCGCCCCAATATGGACCAGCAACCAACCCCAGTAACTCTGCAGGATTTCATGCGCCTCAATCCAACTGTGTACCGCAGCTCAACTCAGCCTCTGGATGCTGATGACTGGCTCCGTGACATCACCTATGAGATGGAGTCTGCCGATGTAGCCCCTGCCAGCTATGTCACCTTTGCTTCCTTCTTTCTGAAGGGACCCGCAACTCAATGGTGGGACAGCCACAGGCGTACTCTGCCAGCTGGAACAATCATCACCTGGCCAGACTTCCAAGCAGCTTTCCGTGCCCGCTTCATTCCTCAGGGAGTCATGGACCGGAAGAAGCGTGAGTTCCACAACCTCATCCAAGGCAACAAAACTGTTGAAGCTTATCAGCGGGAGTTTCTGGACTTGTCTCGCTATGCTGAAGAGGACATTGCAACTGATGCACGCAGACAGGAGAAGTTCCGTGATGGCCTTCAAGCTGACATCAAGCTCGCACTTCTAGTGCATGACTTTGCTGATTTCGCCACCTTGGTGAACAAGGCCATCAATGTCGAAACTGGTCTGCAGGAATACCGGAGCTCTCACAGGCGCAACCGTGACACGGGCTCATCTTCGGGCCCGCCCTCACAGAAGCGTAAGATATGGATCCCGAACAGCATGTATTGTCCAAATGCATCTGCCCCAAGGCAGACCTATGCTGCACCTCGTCTGCCTCCACCACCATCTAGGCAGTCAAGACTTCCAGCTCCACCACCCCAAGCTCCTGTTCCCACTCCCAATAATGGTTTGTGCTTCAAGTGTGGTCAACCAGGACACCGTGCTAGAGAATGCAACCAGAATCAGAATCAACTGGACCTTCCAGCAATTGGCCATGGAAGCAACCAGCCCCGCAGCAACAAGGCCAAGTCTTATGGTCGTGCTCATGCCAACCACGCTGATCTGAATGAAGCTCAAGACCAGCCTGCTACTGTGATGGGTACACTCCTCGTAAATTCAGTACCAGCATCCGTTTTATTTGATACAGGTGCATCACATTCATTCATGTTAGAAGATTTTGCATTCATGCATGGCATTAAAAGCGAAGACATGAATGCTTCACTATTAGTACACACCCCTGCGGGCCAATGTCGAACCTCCATGATTTGCAACGACGTCCCCGTTGAAATCGAAGGAATGGAATTTCTTGTCTCCCCCATCGTACTGAAGTCCTGTAGCATTGATCTCATTATGGGAATGAATTGGTTAAAATCGCATATTGCTTCAATCGTTTGCACCACTAAGACCGTCCATCTGCTACACCCTTTAGATGAAATAGTTACTTACCAAGCTCATCTGGTGCAAAATGCCGAGGCAAGGCTCTATGCATTGAATGCATTGAACACTGCACCACTCGAGGGCATTGAAAACATTCCCATCGTGCGTGAATTCCTCGACATCTTCCCTAAAGAACTTCCAGGGATTCCCCCTGCTAGAGCTGTCGAATTCATCATCGACTTGAAACCAGGCACCACTCCTATAGCCAAGCGACCCTACAAGATGCCGCCGCATGAACTCCTTGAACTTAAGGAGGAAATCGACAAATCTCTTCGCAAAGGATTCATTCGCCCAAGTTGCTCTCCTTGGGGAGCACCTTCTCTCTTTGTCAAGAAGAAGGATGGGACAAACCGATTAGTTCAAGACTACCGTCCTATAAACCAAGCTACCATTCAGAATAAATACCCTCTTCCTCGGATCAATGATCTGTATGATCAACTGGCGGGTTCATCAGTGTTCTCTAAGCTCGACTTGAGGTTGGGCTACCACCAGATCCGTGTTCGCGAAGAGGATATCCCAAAGACCGCCTTCGTGACTCGATATGGTTCATACGAGTACACCGTCATGTCTTTCGGTTTAACCAATGCTCCAGCCACCTTCTCTCGTCTGATGAACTATATATTCATGGATTACCTCGACAAGTTCGTCGTGGTTTATCTGGATGATATCCTGGTATTTTCCAAGAACGAAGAAGAACATGCTGAACATCTTCGACTTGTGCTGGAAAAGCTACGAGAGCATCAACTATATGCCAAGTTCTCCAAATGTGAATTCTGGCTACCGGAAGTAACCTATCTTGGGCATGTCATCTCTAAGGATGGTATTGCCGTCAACCCTGAACGAGTCCAGGCTATCCTTGATTGGACTCCTCCCAAGAACGTTAAGCAAGTCAGAAGTTTTCTCGGTCTCGCCAGCTATTGCCGTCGGTTCGTCGAGAACTTCTCCAAGATCGCCAGGCCTCTGACTAACCTGTTGCATAAGGGCGTCAAGTTCCAATGGACAGACAAATGTCAGGAAAGTTTCCAGGCACTCAAAGACAAGTTGACTTCTGCCCCAGTTCTAGCTCCACCTGATACTAAGAAGGACTTTGTCATTTACTGCGACGCTTCCCGTCAAGGATTAGGCTGTGTCCTAATGCAAGACCGCAAAGTGATTGCTTATGCCTCTCGGCAATTGCGCCCTCACGAAGAGAACTACCCAGTTCACGACCTCGAACTTGTTGTTGTCATTCATGCGCTGAAGCAGTGGCGACATTACCTTCTCGGTAATCGTTGCGAGATCTTCACTGACCACCAAAGTCTGAAGTATCTGTTTACTCAGCCAGACCTGAACCTCCGTCAGCAGAGATGGATGGAGCTTGTTGCAGACTTTGACTTGGGTATTTCCTATACGCCAGGCAAGGCTAATGTAATGGCTGATGCCTTGAGCCGCAAGTCTTACTGCAACCACCTCCAGGTTCATGAAGTTCAGCCCCTGTTAATATTAACTAATTAAGATTAATTAACCTAATTAACTACTGTTAATTAGCTAACAGCCCCTGACAGGTGGGACCCACCGGTCAGGTTGACCAGGTCAACGGTCAACGTTGACTGCTGACGTCATGCTGATGCATTAATTAAATTTCGAATTGAATTAATTTATTAAATTCTAAAAATTATTTAAATCTTTAAAATTTAATATAAAATAAACCGTAGCTCGGATGGAAAAACTTTGAACATGAAAGTTGCTCAGAACGACCAGACGAATCCGGATACGTAGCCCGTTCGTCCGCCACACATCCCTAACATATCGAACTCGCAACTTTCCCCCTCCGTTTCATTTGTCCGAAAATGCGAAACATCGGGAATACTTTCCCAGATGTCCCCCCCTTCACCGGTACCACCTACTGCCGCGTTAGGGCACACCTAGCACCGCTCATTGTCATGTCACGCATCATCATGCTTATGTTTGCATTGTATTTACTGTTTCTTCCCCCTATTCTCTCCGGTAGACTACGAGACCGACGCTGCTGCTGCCCAGTTCGACTACGGAGTTGACGACCCCTCCTACTTGCCAGAGCAACCAGGCAAGCCCCCCCCCTTGATCACCAGATATCGCCTATTCTTCTCTATACTGCTTGCATTAGAGTAGTGTAGCATGTTACTGCTTTCCGTTAATCCTATCCTGATGCATAGCCTGTCCTTGCTACTACTGTTGTTACCTTTACCTGCAATCCTACATGCTTAGTATAGGATGCTAGTTTTCCATCAGTGGCCCTATATTCTTGTCCGTCTGCTGTGCTATACTATCGGGCCGTGATCACTTGGGCGGTGATCACGGGTATATACTTATATACTATATACATGACACCTGTGGTGACTAAAGTCGGGTCGTCTCGTAGGAGCACCCGCAAGTGGATCTTTGTGGCGGAGCGACAGGGCAGGTTGAGACCACCTAGGCGAAAGGTGGGCCTGGCCCTGGACGGCGTCCGCGGTTACTTCAACATAACACGCTTAACGAGTTCTTGGTATTTGATCTGAGTCTGGCCATTTGGTCTATACGCACTAACTAGCTACGCGGGAACAGTTATGGGCACTCGACGTCGTGGTATCAGCCGAAGCTCTTCTTGACGTCAGCGACGGAGCGGCGCACGCCGGATTGGACTGGAACGCCTGCTAGGCTAGGTCTGCTTCCGGCCGCCCTCGCAACGTGCAGGTGTGCAATGGGCGATGGGCCCAGACCCCTGCGCGCATAGGATTTAGACCGGCGTGCTGACCTCTCTGTTGAGCCTAGGTGGGGCTGCGACGTGTTGATCTTACGAGGCCGAGCATGACCCAGAAAAGTGTGTCCGGCCAAATGGGATCGAGCGTGTTGGGTTATGTGGTGCACCCCTGCAGGGAAGTTTATCTATTCGAATAGCCGTGTCCCTCGGTAAAAGGACGACCCGGAGTTGTACCTTGACCTTATGACAACTAGAACCGGATACTTAATAAAATACACCCTTCCAAGTGCCAGATACAACCCGGTGATCGCTCTCTAACAGGGCGACGAGGAGGGGATCGCCGGGTAGGATTAAGCTATGCGATGCTACTTGGAGGACTTCAATCTACTCTCTTCTACATGCTGCAAGATGGAGATGGCCAGAAGTGTAGTCTTCGACAGGACTAGCTATCCCCCTCTTATTCTGGCATTCTGCAGTTCAGTCCACTGATATGGCCCTTTACACATATACCCATGCATATGTAGTGTAGCTCCTTGCTTGCGAGTACTTTGGATGAGTACTCACGGTTGCCTCTCTCCCTCTTTTCCCCCTTTTCCTTTCTACCTGGTTGTCGCAACCAGATGCTGGAGTCCAGGAGCCAGACGCCACCGTCGACGACGACTCCTACGACACTGGAGGTGCCTACTACTATGTGCAGCCCGCTGACGACGACCAGGAGTAGTTAGGAGGATCCCAGGCAGGAGGCCCGCGCCTCGTTCGATCTGTATCCCAGTTTGTGCTAGCCTTCTTAAGGCAAACTTGTTTAACTTATGTCTGTACTCAGATGTTGTTGCTTCCGCTGACTCGTCTATGATCGAGCACTTGTATTCGAGCCCTCGAGGCCCCTGGCCTGTATTATGATGCTTGTATGACTTATTTATGTTGTAGAGTTGTGTTGTGACATCTTCCTGTGAGTCCCTGATCTTGATCGTACACATTTGCGTGCAGGATTAGTGTACGGTGAAATCGGGGGCGTCACACTAGGAGAGGGCCAGCCCTTCAATGGAAGAAGCGCCCGGGCGCCGAGGAGATGGGGTGAAGGCCGAGACGGGCCGATTGCAGACGAGCCGACGCCAGAGAAGTCGGTCGCCGCCGCAGGCAGATCCGCCGAGCCACCGGGAAGCCGCCACGACACTGGGAGGCCGCCATCATGTGTCGGGCCTCCCCACGCCGCCGCCCCCGGCCGGAGCAACGGCCACACCAGACTGCTGCCCTACCCGCGTCGCCCGGTGAGCTCCAAGCGCTGGAGCCGCCGGGCACACACCACCGAAGCCAAGCGCCGCCGGCCGACCCCCACTGCCAGATCCGACCGGATCCAGCAGGAGACCGTCCGCGCGCCACCTCCCAAGAAGGGAGCGCAGCAGCCACCCGCCGCGCGCCACCAGCAGCCAGCCACCCCGCCGCCGTGCCGCTGCGCCCCGCGGCC
>NC_057802.1:352460932-352485298 GCF_018294505.1 Triticum aestivum | reverse complement strand
GCGGACGCGTCGCGGGACATTTGATGCGAACCGGCTCTTTGTGGAGCTCGCCTCGTCCCCTCCACCATAGTCACACTCATCGCCGCCGACACCAAATGTGGTCGCTAGGGATCAAACTCCCGAGTCCGGGCCACCAAAGCACCTCCATGGCTTGGCAACCTCGAACACGAAGACTCCTCTTTCCTACGGCGCAACGCTGCGATGGCGCTCCAAGCTTGACTAAGTACTCTGGTACTCACACGATTAGAACATTCAGCCCCCACCCCTAGTCCTATTGACATCCTCCCTAGTCCCTACTATTTCCACTCAAAAACAAGCACATCAATTCTAATATTTCTACTTTTACTCTATTGGCATTCTCATTGTTAAAACACAACTTCGATCAATGATCATCTACTAAAATCGAGAGCTAACATAGGTTCATGGTCTTTTTTTTTTATAACACAGTAATAGGCGTCTCGTAGTCGACGAGAACGTTCCTTCAACTGAAAGCGCATGAACGAAAATTTTGTAATAAATTCAGAATAAATGTGAGCATCAAGACTTAAACTCTGATGGGTTGAAAATATCACTGTCCTCTTAACCATCTAAAGCCAGTGAAGATCGATTTTGTCCTCGTAAAATGTCAACTTTTTCTTCTTGGAGAAAAAACCCCAACGTAGTACTAGTAAGCAAGTGTGCAACCAAATCTGGGCCGGATACGACCCTGACCCCGAACCACAGTCCGTTTCAATTTTTCGACATAAAAAAAGCCCTCCCGTGTGTCCACGGACCTGATTTACGTGGAACAGGCTTTTGATATTTCTCTGCGGAGCCTTTCCCCCGACGCAAGAATAAACGGGAGCGAAAAGCCCAGACCCTTCTTCCCCTCTCCTCCTTTGCGGCGGCGCGACGGTAGGGGAACTCCATCCAACACATGGCCGCCGCCGTCGCCGTCCGCTCGAAGCGCAGGCTCCTACCCCACCTCTACCGTCTCCTCCACTCCACCGCCGCCCCCTCGCCCAACCGCTTCCTCCGCCACGCGTCGCCGGTGCCCCGCGCCGCCGACCACTCCCCTTTCCTCCGCCTCCCCGCCGCGCGCGTCTCCACGCTCCCCACCGGCCTCCGCGTCGTCACCCAGTCCTACCCGGCCGCCACCCGCATGGCCTCCGTCGGCGTCTGGGTCGACGCCGGCAGCCGCTTCGAGCTGCCCGGCACCAACGGCACGGCGCACTTCCTCGAGCACATGGCCTTCAAGGGCACCGAGCGCCGCCCCACTGCGAACGCGCTCGAGGTGGAGATCGAGGACATGGGCGCGCGCCTCAACGCCTACACCTCCCGCGAGCAGACCACCTTCTTTGCCGACGTGCAGGGCCGTGACGTGCCAGCCGCGCTCGATGTTCTCAGCGACATCCTTCAGCACCCGCGCTTTCCGCAGCAGGGCATCCAGCGCGAGCGCGGCGTCATCCTGCGCGAGATGGAGGAGGTGAGCTGTCGCCCCTTTTGCTGAGTTACCCCTCCTTTTCCCTATACAGCTAGAATTAGATTCCTAAATTTACTAGTCCATGGGTGTAAGCTTTCCTGATACTTACTCTTACTTGATGTTCTCTGGCATTGGTAATTTGGTCATCTGACCATTGGCCAGAGAGTAGTGATTGTTATGTATGGTTGATGCCTACATGATGTTTGGTGCATGGCTGCATATGTTTATGGGTGGACAGGTGCAAGGAATGATGGAGGAGGTGATATTTGATCACCTGCATACCGCAGCATTCCGAGACCATCCGCTGGGGGACACGATATTAGGTCCTACGGAGAACATTAAATCTATCTCGAAGAAAGATTTGCAGCAGTACATTTCAACGCATTATACCTGTCCTAGAATGGTATGGTTATGTACCTATTTGGAATAATTTAGCCATTTCTTATGTGTAACTTGAGTGATAAAACTTTCTATTTTGTCGGTTGGCTTAGGTTGTATCTGCTTCTGGAGCTGTCGATCACGATGAGGTTGTTGATCAAGTCAGAAAATTGTTTACAGGATTCTCTACTGATCCAACTACTGCAGATCAGCTTGTTGAGGCAAATCCGGCTATTTTTACTGGCTCAGAGGTCTGCTTTTAGTTTTATCAAAATGTTATTGTAGTAAATTATTAGACTATGTGAATTGATTATCTTTTGAACTTTTTAATGTATCATTAGGTTCGTGTGGAGAATGCCGAGATGCCTCTAGCGCATATTGCAATTGCTTTCAAGGGTTCATCCTGGACTGACCCTAGCTCTATTCCTCTTATGGTGACCCAAAGCATATTGGGATCTTGGAATAGGAGCATCGGCGTAGGGAACTGCTCAGGGTGAGAAGGATTTTCACTGATTGATTGACCAATAATTTGCCCTCCTAGTTTCTTCTTACTGAATTTCTTGCTAAAGCTGTTGTTATATATTGAAACTGCAAGGTCTGCTTTAGCTCGTGGCATCAGCAATGGTGAGCTAGCTGAGAACTTGATGGCATTCAACACTAACTATCGCGATACAGGATTATTTGGCATCTATACTAGTGCTCCGGTAAAGTTTATTTCTCAATCTTGTATTTTCAGTTGCTTGTTGCTTGAATGTTGAATCAACTTAGATAAAGTCTGATCTGATGTAATTTTTCCCAGTATCTCTTTGTTAACTATTATGATTAATAGTTATCTTTATTGTTAAGTTTACTGCTATATTATCCATTATTATAGTGCTGAACTGAACAGTGATTAGTTTAAATCTGAAGTTTCGAGGTAATATTTGGGGCAATATATTTGTATAACTAAGCATTTTATTTATGTATTACTCTCCACTTAGGGAATGTGTAAGAAGTGATCAGTGAGAAACATTGTTACCACTTAGGATTATAATTAGTGAACTTCCAGTTCTTTCTTGTTAGTCAAACTGTTCTTTACCCTTGTAGCATCTGCGTTGGCTACGAGTTTGAAATATTGTAGCAATCACTTCATCACTTGTGTGTGTGCCAGACAAAGTTTCTTCCAAGTTTAATGTGATAATGCAATTCCCCAGCGATGGAGATGAGTTATCAGTTACGCTATGTATCAGACCAAATGGTTTATCTGTAAAACATCATCTTAAATTTTTTGTAATATGATTGCAGCCTGACGCACTACATGACCTGTCACGGTTAATAATGGAAGAATTTAGAAGACTTGCATTCAGAGTGTCAGAGACAGAGGTTGCTCGTGCTCGTAATCAGGTAGCTATGGTGTCCAAGAGTATTCACTAGATTTACACGTTTTTCTTTTATTGTCTGGTTTTCCATGTGGATATTTATAGAAGACAAAATCACACAGTTGCTCCTACATTATTAACAATATTAGAGAAAATCCTTGAATTTGGTAGATTTGAACTTGCACTTGAAGTGTTCCAATTTGTTTAATAGGACCATGCTTCTTTGTGGGCTGCAGGTGATTGTAGAGATGTCTCGGTTATATTTTTGTCTGTCTTTCAGTTATCTTTTTATCCATTCAACTATGCTACTACTATTGCTGCTAAGTCCATGGTGCCCTACTTAACAACAACAGTGACAAGGTGGCTGCATGTAATATTGTTAAAAATGTGACCGATGATTAATCTTTTATAGCTTCAACAATAGGTGAACTAGTAACAAGTTCATCAACAGCAAAACCTCTCCCGTTTTCGTGAAATGACACTAGCAGCTTGTGATGATGGATCTATTTACATAATATTGTGTTACACTGTATGATGAGTAGAGTAATTAATTATGATGCATGTCATGCAAACTTGTACTCCCCCGTTCCTAAGTATTTGTCTTTTTAGAGATTTCAAATGGACTAGCACATGCGGATGTATATAGACATATTTTAGAGTGTAGATTTACTCATTTTGCTTCATATGTAGTCACTTGTTGAAATCTCTAGAAAGACAAATATTTAGAAACGGAGGGAGTAGGTGTTACAACATTCTCAAAAAAAGATTTTTGGATACATCAATCCTATAGTTGTCACTTGCAAGAAAGCCTCAATATTTCTTGGCTTCACTTGCAAGCAACTTGTTTTGTATGCATCAAATAAACCTGTTTTCATCACAAAAAGAAGCAGGTAACAAGAACTAACATTTTTATCCTTTTCAGTTGAAGTCCTCTCTTTTGCTTCACTTTGATGGATCAACTGCAGTTTCTGAAAATAATGGTCGCCAGGTATGTTTTATTTTATCATGGCGTTGTCAGTAGCGACCGCTACTGCTGTCCTGATTAACAACTTTCCCTCAACCATCTCACGCAGATGCTTACTTATGGACGAGTAATGCCATTCTTGGAGCTTTTTGCTCGGATTGATGCTGTTGACTGCGATACAGTAATGAAAACAGCCAAGGAGTTTATAATTGACAAGGTAGATCTTCTAATTCTCAGTTTGTGATTGATGTGCTTAACTTATACTCCCTCCGTCCCAAAATTCTTGTCTGTCTAGATACGGAAGTATCTAACACTAAAATGTGACTAGATACATTCGTATCTAGACAAATCTAAGACAGAATTTTGGGACGGAGGTAATACTCCCTCCGTCCCAAAATTCTTGTCTTATATTTGTCTAAATACGGATGTATCAAGTCACGTTTTAGTATTAGATACATCCGTATCTAGACAAATCTAAGACAAGAATTTTGGGACGGAGGGAGTAGTATAATATATGCTATGGAAAATTAGCCACGGATGCAAGAAAGATTGGTTGTTCATCAATTCATCAAAAGGTAAAATTGGCAAAAGCTTGCTGCGCAAACGGGACTACCATAAAATCCACCGCAATACCAAATGTAGCCTAAAACTCCGTATCACAGTAATACTGTCCAATATGATTGAGTAGTTGAGCCATTCTGGAGTTTTATGCAGTCGAGTGACTTGTTTGACGTTTTGCAGGATGTTGCCCTTGCTGCAGTTGGGCCGATCTCTAATTTGCCAGAGCTCAGTTGGTTCCGCTCACAGACTGTTTCTGACGACAAATTTACTTCAAGAGTATTTTCGCTGTTCGCACAGAATAACTGAAGCTGCTGCTCTGGGATATTGTTGTTGTAACTCATAGTTCGACCGAAGAATTGATAGCTAGCCTCAAGCGGTCTCATTATTGGTCTCATTATTTCCTATAGATAGGAGTACGTTCTTTTGTCCTGTACGCCATTTTATTTTTTGATAATCTCCTTCTCTCTGGTGGTAGTAACAAGTTTAATGCCTCCATGCTATTTGGAAGTTGAATCATCTTCACGCCTCGCTGATGCAGTTATGCAGAGTACCTCGAAATAATATCTTGGCAACATAAAGTACAGTAGTAGAGAAGACTGTCGGAAGAGAATATTACCTCTTTTTTTCATCTTATACGGCCTTGCAGAGTAGCATCCTAAAAACGTGCAACCGAATTCCTCTGACCCTCTGGTAATCAGTAAAAACAAGGTCAAAATTGCAAGACTGCAAGAGCATTGCATTCTTTTCGCTGTATGCTTATTGTGTACAAATGTTTCGCTAGTGAGAGATTCTCATAGAGCATATACCCTGTTGCAAAACCAGAGGAAAAACAGGATTACTCTGTATTGCGGGGCGCGGTTATGGTTTCCTAGTGGCCAGATTTCCGTAAGGGCAAGTACATTGGTTGATAAGACCGTTTTATTTTAAGCTTGTTTTATTTTAAGCTTGCATGTAGTTTAGAGATGACAATAAAAGTATATGTATAATGGGTTATTTCTTAGTCTTATTTTTAACAACTAGTTATTCCTAAAAATATGTGAGACATATTGTGATAAGAGATCACCTCTTAAATAAGAGAAGACACCTCCACCTCAACGTTTATCCTACGCTGCACTCCTAAGATAACACCATTGTACATGCCCTAATGTTGTTCTAGCAATGTGCCTCTCAAAGCTCTATAACCGGCCCCTCAAACAGAGTGCGGAGTTGCAGAGGCCGGGCTCTGTTTTACAAAATAAAAATAAACTATATTTAAAAGTTTCCAAAAGTGTCAATAATTTTAATACAAATATATATGCATGTCGCAAACTTTCATCAAGTAATTCGATTATTTGCATGCTACACAAAAAAGATAAATATCTGGCCCAAAAACAAGAAAGAAAAAGCCCATTTTAATCTGTATATTTATCTTTTTCGTATACCTTACATATGAACATATATGTTCATGAATTTTATAGGTGTATACTACAAATATAAACCTATGTATATACTTTCTTTTCAGTTTTTTTTTTCAGTATGTGGAAATAGTATTCCGCTGAAAAAAATAGAGCTCTATGGAGCTCGGACTCTGTATGCACTTTTCGTTCAAACCCTCACTATATGTCCGCAAGCAGCACAGTCGTGTAAATGCCATTCAATTGGACCCCTCAAATCTGCCCTACACGTTCCAGTTGTTTGGCACCCTTCATACCCAGTCCATATGTGGGGCGTTTGGATGTGTCCGCCACGTCGGATTGAAGGCAGGGGCTCATCCCCGACCTGCTCTATTCCTCTATCTCTCTTCTGTCTCATTCACACAACCGTCACCCTAGCTCCGCCGTCATTCCCAACCCATAGCGTCACCACCGGAAGCCCCAACCCACAACGTCGCCAACCGTGCCGCCAGCGGACAAGGTCGTCGCCGCCATCTGCCGCCGCCCCGGTACGTCCAATTCCCATGAACACAACTCACGCTCTACGTGTTCGAGGAAATGTCCGAGCAATTCTTTTAATCTTTAGTTCATTTTTAGGCAAACGATGGATCGCCGTCATATGATGAGTATGGAAACAAGGACCATGACGAATTCATATACAAAGAGTTCGCCGATTTCTCGGATTCGGACAATGAAAATGCTGAAATGATGATCATCGAGGAAGAATTGGAGAAGCAAGAGGAGCATGTGCTGAACTTCAAGGGTTCGATAAAGGGCAAGAGAGCTGTTTCCTGGGATAGGATCTCTAGAACAAAGCTTCTCTACAAGGACTACTTCAAACCAGACCCAACATATGATGAAGGTTTTTTTCAACGTCACTTCCGGATGAGCTGAAATTTGTAGTTCCACGTAGTGAATGTCGTGGGGGAGGTTGATGACTACTTCAAGCTAAGGAAGGGTTGTTGCAGACATCTTTCTTTCTCTCCTTTGTAGAAATGCACAACTTCTTTCAGGATGCTTGCTTCGCAGATGCCATCGTTGCTGAAATCCGGATGGGAAAGACCACTTGCCTGAAGACCACAATGCAATTTGTACGAGTGGAGTACGTGAGAGGACACATGAAGGTTGATGGAAATTAGACCGGCAAGAGGTTTTCGAGGTACGCTCGGTTCAGTTGTTTGCATGCTTGGCAATGGAAGAACTAGCCCAAAGGTTTGCACGAGAAATACCATGGTCATACCAAAGAGGCCACCTTCATACTTGAAGCAGTGACATCGAAAGACTTGTAGATCTGGCATGCCTGGTTCTAACAATGACATCAATGTGTTCTAGCAATCTCCTTTGTTCAAGAGACTTTGTGGCGGGGATGATCCAGCGTACAACTACACCATCAACATGCACAACTACAAAATGGGGTACTATCTTGCCTATGGTATCTATCCTTAATGGGCGGCGTTTGTGAAGATTTATCTAATCCCCAAGGTAGGAAACAATGTCTCTTTGCACAAATGCAAGAAGATACTAGGAAGGAAGTGGTGAGGGCATTCAAAGTGTTGCAAGCTCATTGAGATACTTTTCGTGGAGCTTCAGTGATGTGGAAACCGGAGACACTATGACAGGTTATGACATGTTGTGTAATCTTGCAAACATGATTACGGAGGATGAGGGCGACAAGATGCGGAGCATGTTGTCAACTTTGTAGAGATGCATCGACAACTTCAAGATCAACAGGGTCACATGCAACTTCTCGATAATCTTGTGAAGCATATGTGGACCCACACATAAAATCAATGAACTATATATTTTATGTGTCAATTATGCACTCTGAACAAGTTTGAACTATGTATTTTTATGTACAAATAATTTTTATTTCAGCGCTCTATTCATTGTTGTGTGTAAAGATCGAAGTGCATGTTTTTGCATGGATTACAAAGAAGACATTGGAGGGGCGAAGCGATGCTATTTGTGGACATGCCTAGACGGTCCACAGACGTATAAGGGCATGTATTTGTCAAGTCCGGTTATAGATACTCTTACACAGTAATTTCACAATAGCTATCCAAAGTACTGTTCATATCAATAATCTTAGACTTACATAGACCCTATTTGTTTCAGTTTCAACCGGCTCCGAATCATTTTTTTTCGCGGGAAAAACTTTCAATCTATTCATCTTCAATCATGATAGTACAACAAACACTGAAAATAATAAAAATTACATCAAGACCCGTAGACCACCTAGATCATTTGTGGATTCACTTCATTGGAAGAATCAACTTTGCAAGTACACCTGGACGCTCTTCAGGCAATTGCATTAAAATGGTCCGAATCCAGATTCAGCTTCACTAGTAAAGCTGATTCCAAATAGAACTTTTGATTTTTTTTCACTATAAGAATCTATTGCCTAACACTGAAACAAACAGGGCCATAACCCCCCTCCAAACTGCACCAGGGTGCCCCCCTCTCTATCTCCAATCCTATTCTTTCACATTAGTTAGTCGTGTGCTAACTCCATAGTTAACTTCCTGTATGTCTAGCATTACTCTATTCATATAGGGGGTAAAGTCTTTGTGTAGCATCATCGTTGTGTCTAGTGCTAATGTTCCTCAGCCGGCCGTCATCGCCAGACATGCACAATTATCATTGTCATGGTTCAGGGCTCCTTCACTTCAAAGGAGAAGTAGAGAAAAGACGCATAGATAGGAAATTTTTGTACGGTGATATTATTCATGCATCTGGGTCAAAGGAATGAGCCAAAGGAAAAATATAGGAAATTTTAAAAGCGTAGGAATTCTAATATTCACTTGGACCTCTATTTCAAATTCCTATGTACGGAAAACAAGAGTAAGATCCTTAGTGGCATAACAACATTCTAACTAAACATTTTATGCGGTTTGACTTTGGTTTGACATGTTTATTAGAATTTGTGCGTTTTTTCAATTCATGTGAACCAAAACAATAAAGTTGGTAGAATTCTTGTGTTCAGCAATCCTCTCTTTTGCACATGCATTCTTATTCTATTCCGGTGTTTTTAGAATCATGTGAACCAAAGAAACCCCAGTCATGTGATACCGGCCAACGATCTAGGCTATTGATCCTTGTTTGGAACAAGGGGTTTCCGCAGGAATTTTGTATAAATAAGCCTACGCGATTTTTTTTCCTACGGTGCATTTTGGACCGTAGGATTTTGGATCAGAGAACTCCTTTATTTCCTTCACATTTTGAAGGATTCTATACATTTGCTCACATCTCATGTTTTCACTTCCTTTCAGAAGTGGAGTACAATACAAATCTCCTCTTTCTACCCTCTTCAAATTTCAAAATGTACTTTTTGCAAAAATCCTGTGAAGGTAAACGGACGTGAACACGAATACGGGAAGGTTGGTAATAGCGGCCGTATTCCAGTCGGATACAGGAAACATTAACCGCCGACACTATATAATGGGCACCTGGGTGAGGCGATTGGATTGGAAGAAGAGGATTGAGGAACTCCAACAGATCCGGCGACGAGAATAAAACTAGGACGAGATGGCAGCTTCGCTTAGGTTTGCCGCGAGAAAGATCTGTGGTCCCGCCCTTGGGCGACCACCGCAGCCGTATTTTAAGGAGGGACAGAGTCTGCTCTTGCCAAGGATTAACCATGGAGGGAGCTTCCCTCGCCGCTTCAGCTCCTCTAAATCAAGTCCTTTAAACAAGGTATATAAATATCCATGCAATCAGATCTAGTTTTTTTGAACATCAGTACAGACCCTAGGGTTAGGGTTTAGCCCTACAGACACTACCGCTCATATATATGTGCATATACTCAACCTTATAAACGCACGCATGCACACCTTACCCTATGAGCACATCCGAGAGATTAAGCTAACATATCATTTTAAGATTTTACCACTGTCCACCTATCTAGTTCTGCACTTGTCTAATTTGCAGAATGTATAGTATTTTCTTTCTATTATTATACTTATTATCGCGTTGAAATCAACAATACGACTTCTACTCCCGCAGATGAAGCAACTTTTTTTTCTTGTTAGAATTCTTACCATATCGTGGCAAAAGAAATTGCAAATTGCTAGCGGAACAGCATAATCAGTTTTGGGCCGTGCTGTTGCACATTTTTAATCTCATTTTTCCCCGCTTAAACCAGATCAAACGATCAATCATGTATGCAAGTTAGCACTTACTAACTGTCTTTGATCTATTATATTCCAAATTCTTTGTCTCACGGTTTGTAACGCTAACTATGTCTGTAATTTTCTTTTGCGGGGCCATAGCAGCATGGACCTCAATCAACTACAAACACTGCAGGGTCATCGAAGCACACACCATGGTAATTATCTTATCTTACACTACTGAGTTTTTAGATGATTGTAAACAACTTATTTAAATCCGTTTCTAATTCATGTATGTTTTGATCTCAGGTTTGTATTAAGTCACCCCAATTATGTACGTAATATATTTTTTGAGACAATCGGGACGGCTATAGGAGGCCTTGCAATACTCTATGTTGTGGCCCGTACAGAGGGGGGCCCGATTTTTAGAGAAAAATTATTGGGCCTGCCGCCTAAAGCAAGCAAGGAAGATGATTAGCCTTCAGATGACGGCTATTGGAGCTCACAACCAAGAGGGTCTGAATTTTCACTGTGGACCTGGTGTTGTTATGGTGCTCTTTGGCCTGAACATGAGCAATTGAGCATCAGTCTGTTGTGACTATGTTTATGTGTCTGAATATTTACCGTGGATCATGATTTTGTTATGGTTCTCATTGGCAAGCACTTGATCATCAGTCTGTTGTGACTATGTGGCTGAACAAATTTACTATGAACGTATTGTTATTATGATGCTTAAGTACTTTGAGCTCCTGTCAATATCCTTTTGGATTATTCAATTTTTCAGAATTTCGGTATTGAGCATCAGTCTTTGATGACTCTTGATGAGATTGAATTTGGTATTGAGCATCAGTCTATGATGACTCTTGATGAGATGGTATCACGTGCACTGAATTTTCATGAACCGTGCCCAGCCATATCTGCTCAGCTGCATGACACTAGCTTAACTAAATTAATTTGTCAACCAAAGATTGCTAAGGGCATGTACAATGGTGCTAGTTGTTTGGATGCTAGTAATTAAATATGAGCTTTTAGAGAACTAGTTTTTGGAGGATTTTTTTAGAAAAATCAGTTGTAGTTATTCTGTTTTTGTTAAGCTGGGTCTATAGAATTCCCCGTTTGGATGGGAAAAATAAGAAAGAAGGGATACACCTTATCCACCATTGCACATGCCCTTAGCAATCCAAACAGCTATGTTGTACTCTAATTTTTATTTATTTTTCAATAAAAGGGGCCACATGACCCCATTCTCATTACGAAAATGGAGTGTGTTTTTACATGGACAACTGAAACCATTACATCATTGATATATAACTACACCAGGATGCCTTAAATCTAAGAAATTCTAACCAACTAAGCAAAGGAACTACATCAAGCCACACCAGCTATCAGGAGCAGAACCTACTCAACAAACTATAAATTATCAACAGTTTAAAGGGCATGACAAAAATAACAGAAATAGCTTCAAGGCCAGCAAGCATCCCAGCAGATGACTTCAAAAAAATCTCCTTACATGTTGCGCCAAACCATGCCCACCCCTGAAGACCTCAGGAGTCACCAACTTAATTCGTCTAGACACCTGATGAAGCATGTTTTGTACCCCATTTTTCTGCAGAATTTTCCAAGAGTCCAACAGGAAACACATAGGAAAAATAATGTTAGTAGGATCTCTATGCATAAAAATTTTTAAACAAGGTTTGTTCCATGTTTTCTAGATACACCACAAGAGAGCAGCAACACCAAATGAAACAATTGTTGGGGAACGTAGTATTTCAAAAAATTTCCTACGATCACGCAAGATCTATCTAGGAGAAGCATAACAACGAGCGGGAAGAGTGTGTCCATGTACCCTTGTAGACCGAAAGCGGAAGCGTTTAGTAACACGGTTGATGTAGTCGAACGTCTTCGCGATCCAACCGATCCAAGTACCGAACGCACGGCACCTCCGCGATCTGCACACGTTCAGATCGGTGACGTCCCTCGAACTCTAGATCCAGCTGAGGCCGAGGGAGAGTTTCATCAGCACGACAGCGTGGTAACGGTGATGATGAAGTTACCGACGCAGGGTTTCGCCTAAGAACTACGACAATATGACCGAGGTGGAAATCTGTGGAGGGGGGCACCACACACGGCTAAGATCAACTATGTGTCTATGGGGTGCCTGTCGGTGTCAAAACCGGCGGATCTCGGGTAGGGGGTCTCGAACTGTGCGTCTAGGATCGATGGTAACAGGAGACGGGGGACACGATGTTTACCCAGGTTCGGGCCCTCTCTATTGAGGTAATACCCTACTTCCTGCTTGATTGATCTTGATGAATATGAGTGTTACAAGAGTCGATCTACCACGAGATCGTAATGGCTAAACCCTAGAAGCCCACCCTATGTGAATATGGTAATGAATGTGTCCTATCCGGACTATGCTCTCCGGTTTATATAGACACCGGAGAGATCTAGGGTTACATGGGGTCGGTTACATAAGAAGGAATCTTCATAGTTGATCGCCTAGCTTGCCTTCCATGCCAAGGAAAGTCCAATCCGGACACGGTTATAGTCTTCGGTCTTCGTATCTTCACGGCCCATCAGTCTGGCCCATGGATATCAGGCCGGACGCCCGAGGACCCCTTAATCCGGGACTCCCTCAGTAGCCCCCGAACCAGTCTTCAATAGCGAGGTGTTCGGCACACACATTGTCTTCGGCATTGCAAGGCGGGTTCCTCCTTCGATGATCTCCAAGTAATGTATTCGGCCATTGATCCAATGTCGCCTCTTTGGCTTCTGCGCGTTTTAAATAATCTTCGTCCTCCACGTGTCGAGCGAATGCGGAAAGTCAGGGTATTTTTACGAATAACACCCCGTCTACGCAAGGAAGATCACCTATTTAAAGAGATTGGATCCTAGATCCATTCAGCGCTATGCAGAAGAAATCTCCAGAGACTGCTTAGGAGAGACCATTCCAGCATGGCCAACGTTCCTAGCTCCTCCGCTTGTCCCAGCCCAGAGAAAGGCGAGTGGGAGAGGTGTTCTGTGTCTCATAGCCAATTGATGAAGTTGCAAACGCAGGGATTCCTTCCCCCTGCAGATCTAGTCCCTGTTCGTACGGGGCTAGCTTCCTTTAATGAGAGGACTCAGGCAGAGGACTTCCCCAACCCGTCCGGGGGAGAGCGAGTGTGTCTTGTCCCCTACCTGCTAAGAGGCGTTGGATTCCCAATCCATCCGTTCCTCCGAGGGCTTCTGGAGTACTACGGCCTCCAGCTGCACAACTTCACTCCGGCCTCTATTCTGCACATTGCGGGTTACGTCGCTTTGTGTGAACTATTCCTGGGCGTCGAGGCTCATTTCGAGTTGTGGAGGAAGTTGTTCTGTCTCGTCCTGCGCAATCACGAAGGGTCAATATTTGAGGTGGGCGGAGCCGAAGTATGGCGCGTTGCTGATACCGGATATCCCTCCGGCACACCAAGGAAGGCACCAGATGGATGGCCCTCCGAATGGTTCTATATTGAGGACGTCCCGCTTCCCTACCCGGTTCGAAAGGGTCTTCCCGAATTTGCGGACGTCCCGCTGAAGAAACGCCACAGTTGGCGTCCCCGGAGTCTTGAAGAAGAAGACGACGCGGAGGTTCGTCAGCTGATGAGCAAGATAAAGGAGCTCGCTCAGTCCGGGCTCACAGTAATCGAGGTTATGGCGATCTCCATAGCGCGAGGGGTTCAGCCGCTCCAATACAGAGGGCTTCCCATGTGGCACTACAATGGGGAGGATGACGCATCTCGCTGTGGCCGGAAAGGTCCGGATACCCCTGCCGCTTTGGCTAAGATATTAGCCGAACTGTTCAAAGGGGAGGAAAAGGAATTTCTTCGCATCAAGCTCAGAGACGGGTACTCTATGTATAACCCTCCCAGTTGGGTAAGGCCCAACCCCTCTGTTTTTACTCCTTCCATATCTGCATTACCTTTGATAAATTTCTAGTTTGTTTGCTTATGGCAGCACTGGCGAAAGGTCACCGAGGGATTCCATAGTCCCACCCCGCAGCCAGAGGACCACAACCGGGAACTTGATCCCGGGTTCGAAGAGGATCCGGATATATTTGTGGTGCTCGCGGAGGGGGTGTTTTACCAGACGAGCTATGATGGCACAGAAGTGTCCATCATCACCCGACTACCCTGGTCTTCTTCCTACTTCACAGGTAAGTAATCAAGAAACACCTTTTCTGAAAGGGTGCTCTTACTCTGCCTCACCCACCGCATTATCGCGCGTTCTACAGGGAAGGCGTTCAACGATACCGAGGAAATCGGTTCCTGTGCCGGGCAGGCTTTTGAAGAGGAGGGTCGGTGAAGGCACCGCCGGGCCCTCATCGAGGAGGTACGGATAAATATATTTTTCAGTGGCCGTGTCCAATTGTGACCTATGCACCTGTTTGATTACAGGAAAAAGGTTCGCCGAACTGTGTCCGGGGGTCCGGCCGGCCGCGCTCCCAACAACCAAGATTTAGACCCAGTCGGGGAGACGGGAGCCGATGTAGGAACAAAGCCGAACTGCCCTTCGGCCGAGGGTTCGGACAATATGTCTGTTACCAACTCGGAAGTAGAGAGCGCCATGAATCATCGGCGCTGCAAAGCTGTTTTACGAGACCCGAAGTTCTCGGACGAGGCATTTAATGCCTTTAGCTCGGGCGACGCATACCTCCGAGCCGCTCGAGACGGGCTTAGAAAAGCCACGAGGCAATATCTGACGGATGTGCAGGTAAGTTTTCTTTGTCAAAAAAGGATAGCCATATACCCGTAGCCCCCAAGACTGAAAGCAGTTGGCACAACAGATTTAAGGATTGTTGAACAACCAGGTCCTCGCGGAGAAGAACTGCTAGCCCAAGAGCTGGAGCAGTGTCGGGCGCAGCTAAATGCTGCTACCACCGAACTGGAAAATTTGAAGAATCTGTCCACTGGTAACGTTCCCCTCTGTTGAGGGACAGTAAATGTATACCAACTGTGCTAATACTGCCACTGATCGTGTAATAGGGTCGCCTGATCAACTTGAGAAGAAGTTGAAGATCGCCCAAGAGGGAGAAAAAGAGGCAACACGCCGCAGGCGAGCGTGTGATGACCCGCGTCAGGGACGAGAAAAACAAGCTACAGGATTCCAACACTAAGTTGGGTGAAGAGTTGAAAGATGTGCGGGCCCAGCTAGCCGACTCCATAAAGGAGAACAAGAAGCTGCGGGGCGGCATGTTCAGTATGTGTCCAAACTTGTTGTTTTGTAGTAGTTCGGAGATAAATGGAACTGATATAGCTATGCTTGCAGGTATATTGATAGGCCGTCCTGAAGAGGAGGTGTCCAGATCAGCAAGTGATCTGCTGCAGAGGCTGTCAGAAATGCACGAGCATGCTCGGCTAGCCATGCGGAGTGTGGCTAAGGCCTTATGGCCGTCCGACTCCCCTCCAGGAAGTATGGAGGATCTTGTAGAGCTGTTCAAGGGAGCACGACGGCGTATCCGGCTATGGAAGATATTGGCCTGCCGAGAGGGTGCGCGGGAAGCCTGGGCCATGGTGAAAACGTGATATACCAAGCTGGACCCGAATCACATGGCCAGGGTCGGACCACTAGGGTCAGATGGGGAAGAAATTTCCGTTAGTTTAGTATATGACCAAGTAGAGGTGGCTGCAAAATATTCCCAACATGATTGTAAGCTAGACTGCCTGTTAGATGCTATAGAGGAGGAAGTGTTTGAGTCCAAGTGACTATGTACTTTCCTCACCATGTGGGATTCTAGCTGAATTGTATATCATTTGTCATGGCAGACCTTTTTGCTTCAACCTCCGGACCCGAAGGTGCGGAGTGTTTCCGAATACCGTTACATCTGAACAGGCCGGGGTATGCGTGGAAAACTAAGCATAGGGGTCATAGTTGCTTGAACAGACAAGTCGTATTCGGCTAGTTATGTTATATTGCATTGAGAGTGTAAGAAATATCTTCCAGGGAGAATAGTTCCGTTAAGGGTTCCTTTCCCTGGGTGTGCATGCATTAGTAGACATGTCCGAATTGTGATGTAAGAGTCACAGTGTTTATAGCTTCTAGGGGTTCACAATAAAGTGAGTACAAAGAATATTTTTCATCCACTGACCGAATATTCCCTTAAGAACGCTAGATTTCGGTTTCACCCAGTCTGAGGTACACATCCGGATGACCCAGCAGTAACAATCACAGAGGTGCTCCCTTTACCATCTAGCCTAACAATCGGGAACGTAGGGGTAAGCACAGGAGCCAGGCAATCCAGCTTGGCCAAAACTTAAGTCATATCGATGCATATAATGGTGAAGAAAAGACATACGGGAAGAACGCGTATGTATGATGAGCTTGATGCTCGGAAAATAGTATTAACAAGCTTCTGTTAAAGAAGCCCCCAGGTATGATGGGCGTACATATGTAAAAAATGTGTACGTTAGCAGTATTCGGTCGAGCCGAATGAGAGCTTTAAGGCGAAAAGAAGAATTGAGTAAAAGGGAGAAAAAGTAATGGAAACTATAGGGGAGAAGGAGACAAACAAAGAGTTCGGCGCTAGGCATAGAACCTTCGGAGTCTGGCCGCGTTCCAGGGGTTCGGCTCTAGGAGATTGTCTGATGCATCACGAAGACGGTACGATCCTCCGGTAAGAACTTCGTCAATTATGAAGGGACCCTCCCATTTGGGCTTGAGTTTGTCCTTTTTCTTCTCCGGCAAGCATAGAACAAGTTCGCCAACATTGTAAGTCTTGGCCCGTACTTCTCTGCTTTGATATCTTTGAGCCTACTACTGATAAAATGCTGAACGGGCTTTGGCGACATCGCGCTCCTCCTCCAGGGCGTCTAGGCCGTCCTGCCGATCCAACTCGGCCTCTTTCTCTTCGTACATACGCACTCGAGGTGAGTCATGTATAATATCGCAGGGCAATACAGCCTCTGCACCGTACACCATGAAGAAAGATGTGTATCCGGTAGTATGGTTGGGCGTGGTCCGCAGCCCCCAGAGTACGGAGTCAAGCTCCTCGACCCAGTGTTTGTCTGATTCTTTCAAAGACCGCACTAGTCTGGGTTTGATGCCACTCATAATAAGACCATTAGCTCACTCGACTTGACCGTTTGTTTGCGGGTGGTAGACAGAGGCGTAATCGCGCTTAATGCCCAGATTAGCACACCAGGTTTCCACCTCATCAGCTGTGAAATTGGAACCGTTATCAGTGATGATGCTGTGCGGTACACCATAACGGTGCACCACATCGGATATAAATGCGATCACCGGTCCGGACTCGGCCGTTTTGACTGGTCTAGCCTCTATCCACTTGGTGAATTTGTCCACCATGACCAGCAGATATTTTTTCTTATGGCTTCCCCCTTTAAGGGGTCCAACCATGTCCAAGCCCCAGACCGCAAAGGGCCATGTAATGGGGATTGTTTGTAGAGCGGTTGGGGGCATGTGGCTTTGGTTGGCGAAGAGTTGGCATCCAACGCAGCACTGGACGAGGTCCTGTGCGTCTGCCCGGGCCGTAGGCCAATAAAATCCTCTCCGGAAGGCCTTGCTTACAAGTGCCCGGGCTGCGGCGTGGTGCCCACCGAGACCAGCGTGAATCTCTGCCAAGAGTTGCCGCCCCTCCTCTTCGGAGATACACCTTTGAAGGACTCCGGTGGTGCTTTTCTTGTAGAGCTCTCCCTCGTGAACTTTATAGGCCTTCGAACGCCGGACGATGCGGCGAGCCTCGTTCTGATCTTCTGGGAGCTCCTTCCTATTAAGGTAGGCCAAGAATGGTTCGGTCCATGGGGCAATTACCGCCATGATAAGGTGGGCCGATAGTGTTATTCCGGTGGTTGAGCCTCCGATGATGTCGGCATGTTTGCTATCTGTGTTTGTGTTCGGAACGGGACTGTCGTTGCTGTCTCCCCCTTGCCACACCACGGATGGCTTAAAGAGCCTTTCGAGGAAGATGTTAGGTGGGACGGGGTCGCGCTTATTGCCGATGCGAGCAAGGACGTCTGCCGCCTGATTACTTTCACGGGCGACGTGGTGAAATTCGAGCCCCTCGAATCGAGCCGACATCTTCAAGACGGCGTTGCGATAAGTTGCCATCTTTGGATCTTTGGCATCAAAGTCTCCATTAATTTGGGATATTGCGAGGTTTGAGTCCCCGCGCACCTCCAGGCGTTGTATGCCCATTGATACGGCCATCCGAAGGCCGTGTAGCAAGGCCTCGTATTTGGCTGCGTTGTTGGAGTCTGTGTATAATATTTGGAGCACGTACTGGACGATATCTCCTGTGGGGGACGTTAATACGACGCCCGCCCCTAGCCCTGCCAACATTTTGGAGCCGTCGAAATGCATCACCCAGTTGGAATATGCGCCGTACTCTTTAGGAAGTTCGGCCTCTGTCCATTCGGCGACGAAGTCAGCCAATACTTGGGATTTGATGGCTCAACGTGGTTTGTACGTGATGTCGAATGGCAGGAGCTCAATGTCCCATTTGGCAATCCGGCCCATTGCATCCCGGTTGTTGATTATATCATTGAGGGGCACTTCGGAAGCCACCGTGATCGAGCACTCCTGAAAGTAGTGTCGCAATTTTCGAGATGCCATGAAGACTGCGTATGCTATCTTTTGATAGTGAGGGTACCGGGATTTGCATGGTGTGAGGATGGTGGACACGTAGTATACCGGCTTTTGGAGCGGGAATTTGTGTCCATCCTGTTCTCGTTCGACGACGAGTACGGCGCTCACCACTTGATGTGTTGCCGATATGTATAGCAACATGGGTTCGCCTGCGTTTGGTACAGCCAGGATTGGATTGCTTGCTAGGAGGGTCTTTATTTCCTCCAGTCCGGCAGTCACCGCGTCTGTCCATTCGAAGTTATCTGTGTGCCGTAAGAGGCGATAGAGTGGGAGTGCCTTTTCTCCTAGTCTGGAGATAAAGCGGCTTAGTGCTGCCACGCATCCTGCCAGTTTTTGGACCTGTTTGAGGTCTGTTGGTGTAGCTAACTGTGACAGAGCTCGGATTTTAGCCGGATTTGCTTCGATTCCTCTATTGGAAACTATGAAGCCCAGCAATTTTCCAGTGGGGACGCCGAAGACACACTTCTCCGGGTTGAGCTTAATGTCATATGCCCGGAGGTTGTCAAACGTGAGACGTAAGTCGTCTATTAGTGTTTCGACGTGCCTAGTCTTAATGACGACGTCATCAACGTAAGATTCTACCGTTTTGCCGATCTGTTTCTCCAGGCATGTTTGGATCATGCGTTGGTATGTCGCGCCGGTGTTCTTGAGCCCGAAGGGCATAGTATTGAAGCAGAATGGCCCGTATGGGGTAATAAACGTTGTTGCAGCTTGATCGGATTCCTTCATTTTGATTTGATGGTATCCCGAATATGCATCGAGGAAACACAGCGAGTCGTGTCCTGTGGTGGCGTCAATGATTTGATCAATGCGGGGAAGGGGAAAAAGGATCCTTAGGGCAAGCCTTGTTGAGATCCTTGAAATCGACACACAGGCGCCAGGATTTATCTTTCTTTGGTACCATCACCAGGTTTGCCAGCCAGTTCGGATGCTTGCTTTCTCTAATGAATCCGGCCTCGATGAGCTTGGCCAGCTCCTCCCCCATGGCTTGTCGCTTGGGTTCGGAAAAGCGCCGTAGTGTTTGCTTGACTGGTTTAAATCCTTTTAATATGTTGAGGCTATGTTCGGCCAACTTGCGTGGGATCCCTGGCATATCTGAAGGGTGCCAGGCAAATATGTCCCAGTTTTCACGCAGGAACTCTTGTAGTGCGGTGTCAACTGTTGGTGTCAGTTGAGCTCCGATGGATGCTGTCTTCTTGGGGTCCGTTGGGTGGACCTGGAATTTGACTATTTCTTCTGCTGGTTTAAATGAGGTGGATTTGGGGCGTTTGTCGAGGATCACATCGTCCCTGTACACTGTGGAGCGTAGTGCAGTTAATTCTTTGGTCGCGAGGGCTTCGGATAGCGCTTCCAGGGCCAGCGATGCGGTTTTGTTTTCAGCGCGCAGTGCTATGTCCGGATCACTGACGAGAGTGATTATACCATTTGGTCCGGGCATTTTGAGCTTCATATATCCGTAGTGAGGTATAGCTTGGAAGCGTGTGAAAGCATCCCGCCCCAATAAGGTGTGATATCTGCTGCTGAAAGGGGCCACTTGGAAGGTTATTTCTTCGGACCGATAGTTCTCCGGCGTGCCGAATATCACGTCAAGTGTGATTTTGCCCGCGCACCGTGCCTCCCGACTAGGAATAATTCCCCGGAAGGTTGTGTTACTTTGTTTGATGCGGCTCCTGTCTATTTCCATTTTATGGAGTGTGTCCTCATAAATGAGATTTAATCCGCTGCCACCGTCCATGAGGACCTTGGTGAGTCGAAACCCATCCACGATGGGGCTGAGGACTAACGCGGCTGGTGCTCGTACTGGTCTGTACTTTGGTTCGTCACCGGCGTTGAATGTTATAGCCGTGTCGTTCCATGGGTTTATTACAGCAATTTGGCAGACTTCGTTGAGCTCGCGAAGTGCCCGTTTGCGCTTGTTATTTGAAGCGAATGTCTCAAAGACTGCCAGTACTCTTGAGTCGTCATCTTCTGGGGGTACTGTTTTGGGGTGTCCTTTATAAGGATGTCCTCGCCGCTCTTGGCTACCTGTCGTAGTATCCAACATGCTCTAAGGCTGTGGGTTGCCACGGTATCTGTTGTTGTATGTATTTTGCATGGGCCATCGAGCCACCCCTCCAGAACGGTGCCGTGTCGTATGGCGGCTTTGTGTTTTTTGACTGTGGGACTGGGCGTGCCACGAGGGTACGCCCTTTTCGCCTGTAGGGGGACTTGGGTTGGGGCTGGTGGTTCCCAGCGAGCTGCCCGAGTTTCCCAAGTGCTTTCCATCGCGCAGTACTTTTGTACGATGGTTGCTAAGTCAGCAAATTTCAGTATGCGGCGGTGATTGATGGCGTTGAGGATTCCTTTGTCCGCGCAATTTTTGCAGAACGCCGATATTGCGTCCTCGTCACGGCAATCTTTTACCTTGTCCTTGACAAGGAGGAATCTGGCCCAGAAGTGGTGGACCTTTTCCTGAGACTGCTGTTTTATGCTCATGAGAGCCTCTATGTCTGGGTGGGTGGAACGAAATCCGAACCCTGACCCGATTTTGGATCCGGAGTTTGAAGATCTACCGGCCCTGGCAGTTCGGGTTCCGGGATATCGACTGATTTTTTCGGCTCATCGTCCAACTTCATGTTCGGGGGACGGGGCATGCCTTTCTGCCAGAGAATATCCAGCCCTTCAAGATCGGAAATCCGGACATAGTTCATCTTCAATGTAGTAGAAGAGTTGCTCCGCTCCTCGACTACCGCTATCTGGTGGGTGATCGGCGGAGTTTTAATTTCTCTCCGGTCGGGTTTAAGCCCAACCCGATCGTAGTCTGTAGCGACCCCCAAGGCGGCCATACGATCCAGGAGTTCGTTCAACGACGATAACTCCGTTGGATCCATCCAGGCGGAGTATTCAGGATCAACATGGAGGCGATTTTCGATGACTTTAGAGGTCATCGTCGGCTTAAGGGCCGACCCGGCGGTCATGACGAAGCCGCCCAGCCGGAGGGTTTGGCGTGGGGCCAGGGTTCCTCCGGAGATGATATTATCCTTGAGAACAAGGCGAGTCATCAACCCTCTTGGCGATGGCACAGTGGAACTCTCAATGAAAGCACCAATGTCGGTGTCAAAACCGGCGGATCTCGGGTAGGGGGTCTCGAACTGTGCGTCTAGGATCGATGGTAACAGGAGACGGGGGACACGATGTTTACCCAGGTTCGGGCCCTCTCTATTGAGGTAATACCCTACTTCCTGCTTGATTGATCTTGATGAATATGAGTGTTACAAGAGTCGATCTACCACGAGATCGTAATGGCTAAACCCTAGAAGCCCACCCTATGTGAATATGGTAATGAATGTGTCCTATCCGAACTATGCTCTCCGGTTTATATAGACACCGGAGAGATCTAGGGTTACATGGGGTCGGTTACATAAGAAGGAATCTTCATAGTTGATCGCCTAGCTTGCCTTCCATGCCAAGGAAAGTCCAATCCGGACACGGTTATAGTCTTCGGTCTTCGTATCTTCACGGCCCATCAGTCTGGCCCATGGATATCAGGCCGGACGCCCGAGGACCCCTTAATCCGGGACTCCCTCAGTGCCCCCTGGCCATGTATATAAATGAGGGGAGGGAAGAGGTGGCCAGCACTAGGGGGCGCGCCAGGTGTGGGGAATCCTACTAGGACTCCCCAGTCCAAGTAGGATTCCCCTCCTCTTTCCTATTCCTAGTAGGAGAAGGAAGGGAAGGGAGAAGGGGGAGAAGGAAAGAGGGGGGGCGCCGCCCCCTCCTAGTCCAATTCGGACCATCCCATGGTGGGGCGCGCGGCCACCCCTTGAGGTCCTTCTCTCCTTTCCACTAAGGCCCATGAAGTCCCAATACTTCCCCCGGCGAATTCCCGTAACTCACCGGTACTCCGGAAAATACTCGAACCACTCAAAACCTTTCCAATGTCCGAATATAGCCTTCCAATATATCGATCTTTACGTCTCGACCATTTCGAGACTCCTAGTCATGTCCGTGATCTCATCCGGGACTCCAAACAAACTTCGGTCATCAAATCACATAACTCATAATACAAATCGTCATCGAACATTAAGCGTGCGGACCCTACGGGTTTGAGAACTATGTAGACATGATCGAGACACATCTCCGGTCAATAACCAATAGCGGAACCTGGATGCTCATATTGGCTCCTACATATTCTACGAAGATCTTTATCGGTCAAACCGCATAACAACATACGTTATTCCCTTTGTCATTAGTATGTTACTTGCCCGAGATTCGATCGTCGGTATCATCATACCTTGTTCAATCTCGTTACCGGCAAGTCTCTTTACTTGTTCTGTAATGCATCATCCCGCAACTAACTCATTAGTCACATTGCTTGCAAGGCTTATAGTGATGTGCATTACCAAGAGGGCCCAGAGATACCGCTCCGACAATCGGAGTGGCAAATCCTAATCTCGATCTATGCCAACTCAACAAACACCATCGGAGACACCTGTAGAGCATCTTTATAATCACCCAGTTACGTTGTGACGTTTGATAGCACACAAGGTGTTCCTCCGGTATTCGGGAGTTGCATAATCTCATAGTCAGAGGAACATGTATAAGTCATGATGAAAGCAATAGCAATAAAACTAAACGATCATTATGCTAAGCTAACGGATGGGTCTTTTCCATCACATCATTCTCTAATGATGTGATCCTGTTCATCAAATGACAACACATGTCTATGGCTAGGAAACTTAACCATCTTTTATTAACGAGCTAGTCAAGTATAGGCATACTAGGGACACTCTATTTGTCTATGTATCCACACATGTACTAAGTTTCTGGTTAATACAATTCTAGCATGAATAATAAACATTTATCATGATATAAGGAAATATAAATAACAACTTTATTATTGCCTCTAGGGCATATTTCCTTCAACAATTACCGTATCTTTGCCAGTATAGCTAGGCATCCAGTTCTGCCGTAGGTCAAAAAATATTGGACATCTCGGATTACCCATAGCACATCCCACAATATTCCAAAGAAACTTAGCTAAGGAGCAAGAGCAAAATAAATAATCCACACTCTCTTCACAGTCACAAAATTCACAAAACTTAGAACCTTTCCAACCTTTTTGCTCAAATTTTCTTTGGTCAGAATCCTATTTTTGATTACTAACCAGGAGAAGGCCTTAACTTTAAGAGGCATCTTCATCCTCCAAAGATTTTTAAAAGGGAAAACAACTTGTCTAGCAATAAGACAATGATAAAGTGATTTAACAAAAATCTGCTAGGGATTGCAAGTAACCATTTAACTTTGTCAGGTTTATCAAATAGAACCACGTGACCACATACATCAAGAAATTTATTCCACATATCAAGAGTCTCCCCATGTAAACATCTTCTGAACCTAATGCAATTAAAATCCAAGTTAAATACTTTTTCAACAATAATATGTTTTTGGAATGTTAAGTTACAGACGAGGAAAAAATATATCAAACAAAGGGTCTTATCCTTTATGTAGGAATCTTCCCCAA
>NC_057802.1:351622079-351773004 GCF_018294505.1 Triticum aestivum | reverse complement strand
CGTTCCAGTAGGCCAGCCACTCTATATCTTTGACGTGGGCACACACAAATTCGATGGCACTCTTTATCGATCGCGCGCGCGCACACACACACACACACATCATCCCTCTCTTTGATTCTATGGACACCTCAAGCCGATGATACCTTCACTCTCTTCTCGTGGATCACCCCCTCTATATATATATATGATATCTCCAGGACTCTATTTCACACACATTGCATATGTTACATTTTTTATTGACCCCACCCCCCCCAAAAAAAACTCTCACGAACCCACACACTATATCTCTCTACGTTTGTATCTCTCTCACACAACCCCACGTAGGTGGTGTACGTATACAAGAAGAGAATAGGTGCACCGCGCACGTACTCACGCTTCGTGCCCAGCCACACCCGCGCGGGTACACGGTGGAGCTCATTTCTGTACGAAATGGCAGCCCACGTGCTAATTTGAATGCGTGTAGCGGTTGTTTACCTACGGAGGTCGTGTACCACGCGTGCACGAAGCAAAGTTCGACTTGATGCATTGGCACGTTATTTTTAAATAAAGTTATATCGCTCAATGGCACGTACACAAAATATAAAATGATTTTTATGGGAAAAAGGTAGTCCGCTCCACTATATACAATGGAGCCTGCCTGCCTGGTTTGTCTCTCTTCAGAGTATCTCACACAAGGCTGCGGTGGCCTCTCTCTCTCACCGTTGGTCACTGATCCGGCCGCATCCCGTTCACCGGCGGAAAGGGAGGACGTGCATCGTTTCTCCGTTCGACGGCGCTGAGGTAGCACGTCCCGATCTGTGGTACACGTCATTCTCTCTGACCAAGCTCCGGCCTGGTAGGGCCTACGCCACATGCTCGCTGCCGCAGTATGGGCAGATTCCGCCCGCCGCCGCTCACCTAGTTACATCCTGACGACCTCCAGGTATCCCCTCCGGCCTTGCTCCACTACCCGTCTTCCCACGTCGCTGCATGTGGATCTTCCATAGTTCTTTGCCCAAAACGTAGCTCGTCCGGCGTACTTTCCATATTGCAATCTCGTCCTCACACCATTTTAGACAAACACAACCGTGTTGTTATCTTCCCTTAGGACAAGGAATATGCTTCTTTTTTGTCGTCGCATGTGTCATCAACTGTTATTGGCCAGTAATTGTTTCCTTTCTACCACTTTTTTGCAAACAGGGCTATCCATTTCACCTCGTTGCTATTGCGACCTTTTGGTGAACTGCACAAATCACTTTTTTCTTAAGAGTGTTTTGTGCAGTTCTACCAAAATGTCACACGGGAACGTCTCTACATTTCTGTGCGACTGCACAAAGGGAGATTGGTTTTGCTCTATCCTCCTCATCCAACCCCGAGCCTAATCTTCTCCAACTAGTTAGTCTTAAGAGAGACTGCAAAGGTGACCGTCTTCTATTTGTGTGTTTATTGTTTCATCAGCAATCCTCTATTATCATAATCACACTTAATATCTTTGGAACAGGGACGCTCAGCTCTATTTTAGTGGAACTGCACAAAATGATCGGAATGTTGCATGCTCCAGACAGCTACTTTTTTCCCAACATGCCTTTTTGATTTAGACAGAGCTGGGGGGGGACGTTGCTGCCAATGAAAGCATGGATCAGTTTTAATTTAGCACCTTCTCACAACTTTATCTTCAGTTGTGATGTAAATATCAGCTCTGATTAGCAAGGAAGTTAGTTTTTTATTGTTTCTGAAAGAGCATCGATGGCAAGACACATGAAACAAAAGCTGAAAGCTCACACCATTGTACAATTTCATGTCGCTGGAAAATTATTTGTATAGTATGTCAATTATGTAAACAAATGCTGGAAGCTTGATAGCACTGCTAGAAGCCTCTTCGGCATCCGGGTCCATGTGCCATGCACAAAATTATACTCCTTCGTTCCTAAATATTTGTCTTTTTACAAATTTCGAATGGGCATATTTTAGAGTGTAGATTCACTCATTTTGCTTCGTATGTGTACTCCCTCCGTTCCTAAATATTTGTCTTTCTAGAGATTTCAACAAGTGACTACATACGGAGCAAAATGAGTGAATCTACACTCTAAAATATGTCTATATACATCCGTATGTAGTAGTCCATTTGAATCTCTAAAAAGACAAATATTTGAGTAGTCACTCGTTGAAATCTCTAGAAAGACAAATACCCCGGAGTATATTTAAGAACCGAGGGGGTAGTGCACAGCCGCATGGGAGACTCAGACCGGTCGTTGCGCCGCATTAATAGTGAGTAATGAGCAGTCAAATCATAAGCCCCACCTTTCCCACTGTAAGTTGCTCAGAAGAAGCAACCATCAATATGCTCTTCTTTGAATCCGCTCATACTACTCCATCCGTCACTGTTTATAGAGCGCGCTTCAGAAAAAGAGAAAATCTCTGGGACCAAGGCGACTAGCGATCGGCCTGAAAAATAGAATTGGTAGTTATAGCATGGTGTCTATTACTAGAGGAAATAATGCAAACACACATGCATGCAGTGCTTCCACCCCGGGTACACACATGCATGCACTTACTCCACTCTGTAGTACTACATCGAGAGAAAATTGCGGTTACCACGCCCTAATTAATTGAGCATTAAACCAAACGCGTCTAAAGTCTCTCTGGTGGTGGAAATGCGTTGAGAGAAATGCATCATAATGAAGCGCACCCTGTAAACTGTGACGGAGGGAGGAGGAGCATGAAGGTGCAAAACCAAGTAAGCGTATGGCCAGTCGGTCAACGCACCTCCTCTTGGCATATCACTGACATGTGGGACCGGAGTGTGAGCAAACCGATCTCAATTAACGGCAAAATGGCCAACCCGCCGTTCCTTGAGAGAGACGAGGAGCGAGAACACACAGATGGGCTCGCACGGAGGCCAAGATATATTCGAGCATGGTTGATCGATATCATCATTACATGTTGGGCTGCCGTTTTCCGCCCTTCTCCGGAATAAATGTGTACTTTATCAGAGATTAAAAAAATAAGAGTACAGATGCTCCACCATGCGGTTCTAGTAGTAGTACTACTCGTACTACTAAACCTTGCGCATGGCTCTTCGCCTCTTCGTGAAGTCGAATAATGATGGTACTCCGCATGTTCGGCACTACAGTGCATGCCTCTGGCAATCTGACACCGAATGATCTGATGCATGTCCACCGCCTGGGCGAGGGTACGTTGCATTAGTCAAAAGGCGTAAGCGAGCTTCACCTTGTCCTGCAAGCTTCTCCTCATTCTGCGAGTTGACGGGACACACCAACAAGTAGTGCTAGTCCATACTCCCTCCTTTTCGGTTAATATGGCTTAATCTTTTTTGCGAGTAAATGAGAGAGATTTATTCATATATAAGCATTCTTAGGACGACCAGCCAAGACACTTGTCACTAGGAAGCGAGGTACCCCGCAAAAAAAGAAGTAGGAAGCAAGGTGTTTCATCAAGCCAGCTCTCGGCCACATTCAAAGTGTAGCAAGCACGGTTCGCAGAAAGATGCGCTGCAAGGTTTGCTGACCTGTTTATATGCTGAATAACAAAAAAAGAGGAAATATTACCGAGCGCTCCTATTTGTAACAGGATATGAGCCAGAATTAAGCGAGAATTGTGGCGAGTGTTCCATGCAATCAACTTCCATTATCCCATGCGAGAACCCTCGAAGAGAACCAAATGTGTTGAATATTGCTTTATCACATTTTTAAAATATAACAAGAGTGCAGACGCTCCTCCATCCGGTTCCTAGTACTAGTATAGTACATACCTCTATAGACTATAGTAGTAGTACTAGTACTAGTAAACTTTGCGCTTGGCTGTTCGCCTCTTCGGGAAGTGCAACAATAATAGTACTAGTATAGTGTATGCTTCTGACAATCTGACATTGAATTAACTATTGCACGTCCACCGCCTGAGCGAAGGAGAGCTTGCATTAGTCAAAAGTTTCTCCTTGTCCTGCGAGCCACCGCGCGCAAGCTTCTCCCGTCCTGCAAGCTTCTCCTCGTTCGGCACGTTGATGAGACACAGCAAAGTAATGCTAGTCCATACTGCCTCCTCTCCGGTTAATATGGCTTAATTTCAAACGAGATAAATACACTATCTATCACTGTATATTTGTAAAAATACGGTCAGTGGACTTCATAATACGCTCATTGCGCTCAATATATACATTTTCCGGTGTTTATACGGTCACTAGCTCACCCTGGCTGAGTATGGGTGTGCATGCACGTGTAGGTTGAGCACTTGAGCATGACCGTGTGTGTTTCGTCGTGTGCTCGGACATGCATGCATTAGGGCGTCGCACGCGTTTTTGCGTCCATGTGTACGTGTGACTGTTGCATACACGTAGGGGGAGTACGTGTAGGGGCCACTAAAGGAGCAGTCAAATCACACAATAAGTTAGTCGGAAGAAGCAACCATCATTTCACTCTTCAATGACACGTATGCAATACAAAATGGTTGATATGGAGAGAAAAAGAAAACCACTATATATACACTAGCAGGAGCCTAAGCTACAAGCCTGCTTGCTTGGGTTGCTCTCTTCACAAGCATAGAACGACGGTGGCCACACCGCTGGTCACAAATCTGGCCTGATCACGTAGCTGGGGGAAGGGAACAATGTTCTGCGTAGAAGCGGTCGACATCAGCGAGGGAGAAATCCACAGTCGGTGCGTCCCAATCGGGGGTCACCGCGGTATGGGCCGATGCCGCGTCCCAACCGCCCTTCTAGCTACATCCCGACGTCCCAGGTAGTCCATCTTCCTTTTGGAGCCGGCTTGCTCCGCTGCCGCAGCTCCCCACGTAGCTCCATCTCCATATCGATCTTTCTCTACTTCTACCGGCTTCTACTTGTGATGAGTTTATGTCTCATGAACTAGTGTCAGTACTATTACTCTAATCACACTTCTTCAATATCTTTGCCATCAGGGATGCTCAGCTCGATTTTAGTGGAACTGCACAAAAGCATTGTATGATCCGAGGGTGCCAGCCGTCTTTCCTTCGACAGGTTCTACCTGGCCAGGAAATTAAATCATGTTTAGGGTTTAGGGTTTAAGTCATAGTGACCCCATCAGTAGTTTTTCTTTCATACACGCTCTCACAACTTTTGTCTTTAGTTGTGAAGTAAATATTGGCTATGATCTATGAATCATTGAGATGCATCAGCATGCGTGTTAGTTTTCCTTTGTATTTGATGGAATGTTCTAACGGGGCAACCTTGGAGTAGGAATGAAAATGGAGTGGAAAGTTTCCGTTTTTCCGGAGAAAAAATGGAAACGGAGGGAAACCAACGTTTCGTTTCGTTGGATCGCGCCATCCATCAAAACCAACGTTTAAATCACGTCTGTCGCGTTCGTGTCTCACCCTCCTCCACGGCTCGACCCCACACGGTCGCTCGGCATGCCACTCACCGCAAACCGAGTATACGATAACTTTCCCGCTTGCTTGTCGATGGATCACACCATGGAGTACTAGTACTGCTGGAAGAGATTGACGAGTTGGGGGAGGACAGCTAGCTGTAGCACGGACTCCCAAGAACTTTTTACATGCATGTTGTGGCCGGCTATTACGACCTTTGAACGCGGAGCAGTCGCGTGCACCGGGAAGCGGCACGGGCGACGCTCTCTCGGCCGGCGCGCCACTTCAATGCCGGCGCCAGTGAGAGATCGCGTCCGCTCTGGCCGGGCATGAATGCGGCACTGACCATTTTGGGCGGGAAGCACGCGCGGGTGATGAAGAGGGTTCGGGTTGGTCAGGAGCGGCCGTGGCAGCGGTCCGGACGCCCGCAAACAAGAGATGTTGTACGTTAATATTGCCTCGTATATGATTAACAACATAAATAATGTGCTAGTTGGACAAATATGATTGGAGATGGAGATGGAAATGGAATTTTACGTAAACACGGATATGCATGTCTATGTCTGTGTGTGTGCGCGCGACGATTCTCTCGACCTGGAAGCGGGGGTGTGTTTTTCATCGAGTTTTCTTTCTTGGTACGTTAAAAAATTGTCCGCCAGTTTTCGTTTCTTTTTTCCGGGAACGCGCGTATTCTATTTAAAACCACTACTATGGAGAGATTGTTTTACTCCATTATAGCCTCTTGTTTGATAGAGTTTCTCGCGTCCCGCTCTCTCACCCTCTCCATATCAAAACAAGATGACAGTGTCCACACTATCTCTCTCCTCACCGGTGGTCACAGATCCGGTCGAATCCCGTCCGCTGCGGGAGGTGAAGAGGTGCAGCATTGACGTTGTCGCCGTCGGTGATGGAGGAAGCCTATGCGCACCGTCCTCTTAGAGCCGGCGCTGGCACGGACGAAGGTCCTCCGCGCCCTTGTTCACTGCCATCGTGTGGGCAGATCCTGCCCGCCCGCCTAAGCAACATCTCGCCCACCTGAGGTGTAACTTCTTGTACTGGTCCAGCTCCCCAGGTTGCTGCATGCGTGTTTTCTTCTATGCGACTACTCCCCAGCTTCCCATGTATAGTAGCTAGGGTTCGTCGGCTGGTCCAACATTACCTACTATTATAGAGGAAATGCCACTTGAAAAGTTGTCCTGATTTATGCCTCGGTGGAGGTATGCATGTTGTTTCGACAAAAAGTACATGGTGGATGTGCGGTCATTGTCCATATGCTCCTATTGCTGCTGCTAATCTAATACTATCACTGGTTAAATGAAGAAATGATTTTTTTCTCGGGTATCCTGGTTTAGTTCCCATCAAGATAATCATGATGCTTCTGTTTGTTGGTGTACTTTTCATAATTCTTATTGACAATTGAGATGTCGTTGTTAATCTTGTAAAACAAAGTAACAACACTATATCCCTTTTTTATATTTTTGGAAACAGCGATGCGTATCTCCATACCCGGGCATGTCTTCCTCAATTTTAGTGGAACTGCACAAAATTGGATGGCCATTGTTGTTCCACCTCACAGTCCTCTGCCACGTGGTTCTTCCTTCCTCGAGCTTGACTACTGAGAAGAAACAGACCACAGTGAGGATTTGTCGAACTTCATAGGTGCCTCACCCAAACTTGATGCCAAATGGATGATGCATCACCACGATGACCTATCGATGCTCATGGTTGCGCCTCATGGTTGCGTCGACTGATGAAGCTGATCAATTTTCAATGAAAAACAAGTTGTCTTCCACCAGTGCTCTTTGCTTGTTACCCACAAAGATGATATCCTTCGTCATTTCACCTTGGTTGCGTTGGAGACGCAGTCGTCTTTCACGTTGGTGCAATTTTATCACACAATTGGTTATGAACCAAATGTTTCCTCGAAGAAGGATCGACGTTGGTACTAAGAGCATAAGTTTTGTATTGATTTCTAAGCCTTCTCACAACTTTGTCTCCATCTCCCCTGTAATTTTATTTGTCCAGCTATTAACTTTGATTAAAAAAATGATGTGGACTAAAAACCCGGATGGACGTAGTAGCCCTCCATTTTTATTTACTCCGCATATTAGATTTGACTGAAGTCAAACTTTGTAAAGTTTGACCAAGTTTAGGCCGAACACAACAAACCATAATTATTAGAGAGGGCAAACTGTACATACTCTCAAACATTTCCAATAATTGAAATAAAAATTCTTTATTTGTACACACTCTCACACGTTTTCGATAATTTGGCGCATGTGTGGTTGTTCACTTAAGGGAGGGTAGTGTACCGCGGACTATGCTTCGGTGCCTTAAGGCACCTGCCTTTGTGTCTATGACATGTGGGTCCAACAGGTGGCTGGCCGACATGTCGGTGACCCAAAGGCAGGTGCCTTTAAGGCACCGAAGCTGCGTCCGTGTACCGCACGATAAGGACAGGAAGTGCGACCAGGACGCGTGGATCGTTAGTTCATTGGAAGTACTCCCTCCGTTCCTAAATATTTGTCTTTCAAGTGGTTTGCAATGGACTACCACATACGGATGTATATAGACATTTTTTAAAGTGTAGATTCACTCATTTTGCTCCGTATGTAGTCATTTGTTGAAATCTCTAGAAAGACAAATATTTAGGAACAAAGGGAGTAGTAGTTTTCTTCACTGGTACGTTAAATAAAGAGTTTCGTTTTGTACTTACACAATTTAAAACGATTGTTATGGAGAGAATAAGAAAACCACTCCACTATATATTAGTCATATACACGAGTACTATATGGACGTAGCTTCATTGACTTTAGTGCACCTGCCTTTGGGTTTATGACAGGTGGGCCCAAAATATGGCTAGCGCTTGTTCGCTAGGGTTTGCACTCTCCACACTCTCGCCGCACTACATATATATATATATACACGCTGGAGGCTCAGTGTTCCTTTGCTAGGGTTTGCTATATTCACTGTCTCTCACCCTCTTCACCAGATCTAAACAAGACTGCGTTGTGGCCTCTGTCTCTCTCACCCCCTCACAGCTGGCGAAGGAGGCGTCCAGATCCCGTCGCACCGGGAAGGGGAGGAGATGCAGCGTTCACTCTATCGCCTTCGGCGAGGGAGGCAATCCACTGTCGGCTGCGCTTTTCTCTTTCACCCAGTGCCTGTGCGGGAGGGCCACCGACCCCTTCTTCCTCGCTGCTGTACGTAGTGTGGGCAGATCCGACCTCCCGCCGCACGCCTTGCCACATCCCGACGACCCTAAGGTATAAGTTTCTTTGAAACAGTCATTGGTCTAGCTGCATGCTGATCTTTTTCGATTCTGTAGTCGAATCTTGGTCTTGGTTCAAAGAGGAAAGAAGGGTGCGGTGGGGTGGAGCATGAATCTAGGACGTGGTTCAATGAGGAAAGGAGGGAGGGAAAGTAGTATAGACTAGCTATCCAGCCGCTATGTTGGTCGAAAAGGGAAAAAGGGGGTAACCCAGTACACACATATGTAAGGAACCGAACTCTTTGTTGAAAAGGGAAAGAAACTGGGAGGGTCGGGTAGTTTGTGCAGGACTAGATTTGCTGCCCTCACATCGGAAAAAGTTTCAAAGAGAACAAATATGGGACCAACGCAGATATGCTGCTTGGCTACATACTCTGCATCACCCATTTATACGTGTGGATGCACATGGTGCTGGCATGTCCCATGTCCCATCCACATGATCGTGCAGTGTGTTTTGAGATGTTGTGCTACTTGTATTGGTATTGTTTTAAATAAGCGTTGAATTGAAGCTATTGTATTTTAAGCAATGCCACTCTCAGAATTAACTCCTGAACTATTTTAAGAGAATTTCTCTGTTAATATGAATCAATGCAACCGTTTTAGAAATGCTACTGTCCTATACTTTGTTTTCCATCAAGATAAGGTAGATGCTTCTTTTTGTGGCCGCATGTTTCATCCTCCTTTATTGGCAGTAATTGTTTCCTTTTTTGCCTTTCTTAAATTAGGGATATCTATTCAACTTGTTGCTATAGCAAACTTAAATGTCACACCGGCGACTTTAGTTGATTTCAGAGTAACTGCACAAAACGAGAATGGATTTCCTATTCATGTTGGCAGATTCGTACGTGATCTTGTGTGCGTCATGACAGGTTGGTACTTGCCTTCATCCACATGATCGTGCAGTGTGTTTTGAGATGATGTGCTACTTGTATTGGTACTGTTTTAAATAAATGTTGAATTGAAGCTATTGTATTGCTGTCTTTTCCCATTAAGTAGTGAACAAAAATCGGACCAACCCAGACATTATGCTTGTTGCTTTGTTACAACAAACTCTGCATCACCCCCTTTATAAGTAGATGGAAGCACATGTTGTTGTTGCGCCCACTCTCCCCTCGAACTGTTTATGCTTTTAGTTAATCTAATGCCGCTGGTAAAATTAAGCAATGCCACTCTCAGAATTGACTACTGAATCTTATTTCAAAATTGCAACACTTGTTAGGGATTGGCGGGATTACCATTTTTGTGGCCGCATGTTTCATCCTCCTTTATTGGCCAGTAATTGATTCCTTTTTTGCCTCTGTTAAAACGGGGATATCTATTCAACTTGTTGCTATTGCGACATTTTGCTTCGCTTAATTTTGGTGGAACTGCACAAAATGAGACCAGATTTCCATATATGTGTTGAGATCTCTCTCAGGTCTTCCTCACGAGTTGTTTCAAATCTTGGTCTTGAAAGGTCGGTACCGACTTTCCTCAGAATTAACTACTGGATCTTAGTTCAAATTGCAACACTTGTTAGGGATTGGCGGGAGTACCATTTCTGTTAGGGATCGATCGGAGTACGTGTTTAAGAAATGTATTGTTTAGATAATGTCTCTGTTATTATATATCAGTTACAGTGTTTTACAAATGGTACTATCCTGCTTTGTAGTTCTTTCTACATGTTTAACCAAGGTATTGTTAAGATAATGTCTCTGTTAAAATGAATCAGTCGCATTGTTTTAGGAATGATACTTTTCTGCTTTGTCGTTCTTTATACATGTTGAAACAAGGCATTGTTAAGATAATGTCTCAGTTAATATGAATGAATCACACTAATTGAGAATTGCTACTCTCCTGCTTTGTTTCCCATTAAGATAAGGTAGATCAGTAGATGTTTTTCTTTTGGGAGTACAAGTCATCAACCGTTATTTCTCAGTAATTGTTTCCCTTATACCTTTTGTTGCTTACAGGGATATCAAAATTAAAGCTCGGTTTTATTCCGACTTTGATTTTACTTGAACTGCACAAAAGGATCCAATGTGTCTAAGGCAAACTGCTGCATTAGTGGGTCCAGTTGGTCTTACCACTTTGCAGAAAGAAGCAGTCACTGTTTGCGCTACATTACACAAGGAATGATCGAGAAGCTTTACAGAGTATTAGTAGACGCTGGTGACATGACTAGTCTGCAGAGAGCATAGGAAACTCTACAACACGTGGAGTGCACTGGGCAAAAAGTGCCCAAACAGGTACAGGAAGCCAGGACAGGACTCCAAATCTGTCAATGTCATTCTAAGCAACAATGATGGGGCATCTGGGTATGGTAATCTGTTTACCGTACTTTCAGTTTCTTAGTCCACCGATTGCTGGGTTGACACTGGGGCCAATATTCATGTGTGTGCTGCTGTGTCTTTGTTTTCTTGCAGCATATAAATACGATATCCACAGGGATGCTCAACTTGATTTTAGTGGAACTGCACAAAATGTCCAGATGGTTTGTGTCCTCCATAATACTTCATCATGCACAATACATCGAATGGTTCTCTAATCATTCGTCGTCACCTTGAGCCACCGGACTATATGTTTGAATGGTGCTGCCAGCGTCGGCCATTAAGAAGGGTAAGAAGAAACACAAAAAGAGAGATTGCTGCTTTACTTGTGGTTCGTAGGAACACTGGGCAAACAAGTGCCCAAACAAGTACCAAGAAGCTAGGACAGGACTCCAAGTCTGTCAATGTCACTCTAAGCAACAATGATGGGGCATCTGGGTATGGTAATCTGTTTACCGTACTTTCAGTTTGTTAGTCCACCGATTGGTGGGTTGACACTGGGGCCAATATTCATGTGTGTGCTGCTGTGTCTTTGTTTTCTGGCAGCATATAAATACGAAATCCACAGGGATGCTCGGCTTGATTTTAGTGGAACTGCACAAAATGTTCAGATGGTTCGTGTCCTCCATAATACTTCATCATGCACAATACATCGAATGGTTCTCTAATCATTCGTCGTCACCTTGAGCCACCGGACTATCAGATGACAAACTGATGACAAACCCTGCCCGTTCCACAATCATAGGCATTACATATTTTGAATGGGAAAAGCTTGTCAAAGTTGACATTAGTTTAATGTATTGGAATTGGAAAACCTTGTCAATTTTTGCTCATTGATGTTTGCCAGAAGACATGCATTTGATATTTTTGAGTGGGACGCCCTTTGCTGTGAGCAACGTCGATCATTTTTTCCTATTCCTGTCTTCAGTTCAGAAGTAAATATTTACTCTGCTGAGATGCATAGTCACATGAATGTTGACTTATGTAAGATATTTTAAGAGTTTGTTCTGAATATTGTCTATGTAATGCCAGGCCTTGTGTTTGATTGCAATGAGCTTGGAATGTTGTGGCATGTGGCATCACGAGCTGTTCACCGTGCCTCCTGAGAATAATGCTTCGTATTGTTTTGCATGTCGATCTAATGCCAGTGATTTGCTTGTTAGGAAGAACATCCTCTTCTGTTGTTTCCGTGCTTAAGAAGTTCATCGTCTTATGTTTCATCCATAACCTATACGACAAGTCGGGTAGGTTAGACGTGAAACCATATGATCTTCCGACCAACTCATCATCTTAGGCCGTGATTGGATCGTCTTTTTCCAACCAAAACCGCTTGTAAAACCGACGCTTGTAAATAAAAGCAGATGGTCTCGGGCGAAGCGCTTGGTTGGTCGATTTCGACTAATAAAATATACACCGGTCTCTCAAATTACACGCGTAACCCACCGGTTTTACTTACAGACCTCGGGCCCTCGGTTTCATTACGCCTGTATTTTCGCGTTGTTTCTGATGACGAGTAAATTACACTTGTATCTTAATGCAGGTGTGAAATAAACAGAGCTCCCAAGCGCGGCCTTACCGTTCCATGTCATCTCAGTCTCTCGAAGGTGCCCATAGGTGTCCAATGATCCTGGCTTCCTGAATGCGCAGCGGGCGCTGTAGCAAACCATCTGTAGGGCCCGTGAGGCCCTCTCCATCGTCCTTCGAGTTGTTGCACTCGCCGTGGCGCCGAGCATTGTTAATATGGTCAATGAACATGAGGATTCAGGAGATGACTTTATTTTGACTGGATGACAGTAGGGACCCACTAGGGCCATAGCCATACGTACGTAAGTGCCTCCTTATTATGTACAACTATATTTTTTTGCTTCCTCCTGGTTTCCTGACATCACGGTCCCACACCATTGTCAAGCTATGTAGTCAATATAAACGAGAGAACTGCACAAGGTGCGGCCGACAGCTGGGACCAAGCAGCTCGAGCAGTATTTGTGTTTTTTAGGCATGAGCACTGCGGAGTTTTTCTTGGCGATGTTTTCGTTGTTGTTCAGAGGAGAGCAGGATATTAACTGGGCGGGCTGTGGCCCATCTAGCCCAGGACAGTTATCCAGCCCAGATATTAATTTTTTTCAAGATGAAAATGGCTAGCCCAGCTATACATTATTTTGAGGAATACCCAGGCAAGGTCAACTTGTTATTCTCCGCCCCGCTGGGCTGCAAATCTTTCCTAGGAGGGATGCATTAGGCTTAACAGGAAAATGGGCTTTAAAAATAATAAATGGGATGTAATTGTAAAACTAGGAATAACTATAAAAAATGCACCAAGCACGAAATTAGTTTATAAAATATTATTTATGGATTTTGAAAATCTTAATTTTTAATTGTTGCACGCACAATGTTTCATTAGATTTTTACGTAATACAAATTTATATTTAATCTAACTAGAAATTTCGGGATAAAAATATTTTGGATCCCATCAAAATGTGGGAATTTTATTGAATTCTGTCTTGAACGGTTGGTTGAAATTATTAATCGTTGTCCTAGCTAGAAAATGGGTTGTACTTTTAACAAATTGTAAATGGGTTGTAGTTAATTCCATTAGAATTCAAAAATGGGATGTACATTCTTACAAATCGCAAATGGGCTATAAGTTCTCTGCCACATACTTGTGGGCCTACTAAGTTGACGCGTCCCCTAAAAAAAGAAGTTGACGCGTATGCAAGGCTTTGCCAACTTATTGTAGTCAACACATGGTTCTAGCAGTAGTGGCCGTTGGATGTCCGTCCAATGGATGTCGTGCTTCTTCTTCAATCTCGGATATTCTAACTTCACTCGCCCAAAAAATGATTCCTCCCCCTGACATCTTGGGCTCACCATTTCGGAAGCTGACCTGTGGGCCTACTAAGTTGACGCGTACCAAGGGCTTTGTCAACTTAGTCAATATGAACGATTCTAGCTGCATTGACCGTACGATGTCCATCCAACGGCCGTAGTGCTTCTTCAACCTCTGGTCTTCTTGCTCCAGCCGCCCAGAGCAGCGCCGGTCGTGCCGCCTGCTCCTGCCTCCCGTGGCCGGTTGTGCCGCCGCGGATGCCTCACCGCCCCCTACTACTCCCACTGCTGGCCAGGCCATCCCTTCACTCACCCACACCCCTTGTTATTCTGCGGCGAGGGCAGCCTCACACCGCAGCCGAACCAGTGAACCCTCGTACTCCTCTCCGCGCGGTCTTCCACTGCCGCGTCTTCCCCGGCTCCGCGTCGTCCCCTTCCTAGACCTCGCCGCTTGCCGTCGTCCACCACCCTAGTGCTCTCGGTGCGGTGTGGTCAACGTGGTCAAGGAACGACTTCCATCGGAAGAGTACTATATGTGGAGAGGCTGACAGCTGAGTCCATGGCAGCCGCAAGGAAGTGCCTCCTTATTACGCGGAAAATAATTATTCCTCCACCTGACAGCAGGGATGTAACGACCCGAACCTGATAAGATTCGATGTCTCTGTGCTCACTATGCTAGTCCCTGGATCAACTCGCTAGCACACACAGTACATATGAATATCAAATAACAGGTGCATCATTTACTATAACGTATGATCCAGAATTCATAAAGTATTACAAACTCATAGTACACAACTAGCTTTACTCAATAATAATAGCGAAAATGCAGCATAAACAAACGATGAGTCCCATCAATGCCCACTAGAGAAAAATGTTGAGTGAAGACTCGCGACCCTACTGTATCTCACTGATCATCTAAAAATCCTGCAACATGATAAGTTGCAGCCACAAGGGGTCAATACATTGAATGTATTGGCAAATCACACAATATAATATAGCAAACCTACATCCACAAGCAAAGTATGACAAACAAAACACTCAAGTTAGTTTGGAGAAGAATGTCTTCACCTACCTCCACTAACTGAACTTAATTACAACCGCATCTAAACTTATTCGCCCAAGATAACCCAAAGATTCTAAGAAAACATGACAAGAACTTCAGAAGTCTCTCAAGTGCGCTCCGTCAATGGCGCATTCTCTAGGAACAATAGAGCGCTCTACCAAGGACGCAGTCACCTGATTTATGTTCCGAAAACTATACCTCACCTCAAGTGCGCTTCGTCAATGGCGCATTCTCTAGGGACAATAGAGCGCTCTGCCAATGACGCATTCACCTGGTTAATAATCCCGAGCCTACGGCTATAAACACTCACCACTTTCATGGATCACTCGACACATGCCCACGTCTACCATAAAGTTGATCACACCATCACATAACACAATCAACACCAAAACATGGCAGCACGAAAAATAATGATCAACCAAACATATACTCATAGCATAAGAACAACACATGCATAGCAGAATATAGGGTGAGCATATTCAAAAGTGCAAACTTGCCTTGAACACTGTTGAAGTACTCTAACGATAAATTCCGACCCGCTTCGCACTTCGGACAATCTATACGATTAACGGAGGCACCGATAAATAAACCGTACTCACATAACACCACAATAAAGTAAACATCAATGAATTCAAATAAAAACTTAATTAACAGAACATATCAGTAGGTAAATATTATCTACATGCTAGTAGGATCACAATGCAAAAAGAATCAACTGATTTGGATCAGCGGTTTGAAAGATACGACCTCTAGAAGGTTAAATTTCAATTTGATCAAGTTGAAATTTAAACAGTTCCAAAAATATGAAATTTTGGTTCTATAGTATTCTCCTGGTCACTACGAGTACACAGGAAAAAGAACCGATAAATTTGGAGTTATGGATCTCAAGATATACCTAAACGAAAATATGATATGGAATCTGCAAAGAAAAATTATGCCATAATAGCGTTCTGGGAAGAACTGCCACGGCTGCTGTGGCGTTGCCACATGGCGCACTATGAAAGGCTGGAGTGTGTTTGCTTGCTAGGCCTAAGCAACGAACGTCCGGTAATTAGAGAAAAACGGTTCGGCCTTAACTAAAAACAACAGATCTGATCTTGACCATCGGCGGGAAATCGGACGGTGCAAGGTGACTCACCGGAGAAGAACAGAGGCTGGTCGCCGGACTTGAGGAAGAACGGCGCGGGGCGGCTCGGGCGGCGATGGTGGCGCCTGCTTCGGTGGTCTCTAGACTCCAGAGGGTATCGTACGGGGCGTGGAGCTCTGCTGCGGTCTCTACGACGTCCTCAGCGGCGTCGGTGGCGAGCGGGGATGACGACAGAGGGTGGCTGGAGCTCGGGCGGTGGGGTGTTCGTTGGGGCGAGCTCGAAGCACTCGGGTGGGTGCTTCCCTGCGAGAACTAATAGGTGAGGGAGGGAGACGATACCAGGGGGAAGAGACTAGGGGCAGGAGGAGAAGCTGGGAACCTCCAGAGGCGATGCAATCGACCGGCAGAAGCTTCAGACGGCGGCAAACTCCGGTGAGATCTGTGCGCCGTTCTAGGGCACGGGAGGCGGCGAAACGAAGAAAAATCGGTAGAGGAGGGGTTGGGGAACTTATATAGGGTGGATCCCGTGTCCTGGGGTCAAGAATCGATCGATTCGACCTCGCTGCGGTTTGGGGAGCTGCAGTTTTCCTGACGAACACGGTTTCATGCCGATGATGACAAGTGGGCCAGAGCCGTCAGCGGCAGAGAGCAGGTGGAAGAGAAAAAACAAGAAAGAAAGGGAGCTCCGGGATGGGCTGCGGTGTGCGCCGAAATGGGCTGGCCTGCTTGCTGGACTGCGCGCGGGCGAGGAAAGGAGTTGGGCCGCAACAGTGCTGCCCGACTGCATGGTGCGCGCGTTGCCCTTTTTTTAAACCTCTGCTACAGGAATTATAAATAAACTACGTAAAAGCAAATACTAGAAAAATTCCCAAAAATCACCAAAAAATATAGTAAAGTTGCATTACTAATATAAACTACATGAATCTTAGTTCCAGCTCTAATGCAATTTTGTAAACCTTATTTTATGCAATAAAGAATACACAAAAAGCAGTATAACACAAATATAAAAATCATTTGGAGTTTATAAAATTGCAGAAATACACCAGGTGAACTCCAAATAATATTTTGATCATTATGAACTTTTTATAACAGGGGAGAAGTCATGTTATCTCCACTCCAACAATTTTCCTTAAGTTGCAATAATGATTTGAATATTCAGAAAATTCAAATATGCATAGAAATCATGACGAAAAGGAATGATCCTATTAACAATCCAAATTTGAAAATTTGGGATGTTACAAATCTACCACCCTTAAAATGAATCTCGTCCTCGAGATTCGAAGAGGCTAGAAAGAAAAGACTAGGGTTGGGGTCTCATTGAATATCCATTGTTCATCTGAGAGTCCGGGGTGCTACCGCCCTTAGAATCTCAGTCATTGGGTCTTCAAGATTCGTAATCCTTCGGTGATATTCTTTAGGTATACGCACTACACTCCTTCGAAATTCTGGATCCCTTATCAAAACAGCAGTCTTCCGTAAACTGAAACCTCATGGCTCATAGGTCTTGCGGCAATACTAAATAAATATTGATGCTCTCATGGTGGTCGTCAAGAATGGTTCCTGCAGAAAAGAGTCTTGGTTTATTCTTACCATATAACCTACTATTGGCAACGAGTGCCTCTTACAAGGGTCAAATCTCATACCATTCTAAGGTTTAGGCTTGACAACGTCGTCACTCTACTATAGGTAAGTCACTCTAGATTACCATCCCATATGACAAAAGTGAATAATAAGAGTAAGTCGGCATGGTGATCAATCCATTCCGCACCCAAATCATTACTTTGCACATGGTTTAGAAAATCTCGCATTCTAACACTCGGGCATCCTCACAAACATTGCAAAAAAAAAACTTGTTCACGAACTAGGTTCGGATAATCCATTGGTTCTGCATGCCAAACAAAACAACTATCGTTCCTTTCAACTCTCGGGTTTGCGTCAACTACTATAAAACATCTACTAAATAATTATAGCTTCCTCTAGGGTCCTTCCTTCAGCAAGATTGTGCTTGCTTCTTGTCAAATCTTGGCACATGTGGTAAAACTTGAACTCATCACTGGGTTGCAGCATGTATTAGGATATAGACAGAATAAAGACCTAAAGGGAAAACACTACCCATATGCTCATGCTAGCAATAAAACTCCCAAATCAAACAAATCAAACAATTCACACAACACAAGAAAAACCTACAGGTAAGGTCATATCCACGAGAGGTATGATCTCATCATATTACCGCAAATCGTTTATCAAACACAGCTTAGTAATGGTGGTCTGCTAACTATCTCCACAAATGGCACTAATGTAATTCCAGGGGTCATCTATATTTCAAAAGAAAAGATATGAGTACAAGAGTATGAACTAACAACTAGACAACAAGTTGAAAAGTAAGTTTTTCACTCCTATGGCTTTTCTAATCCATTTTCTAGGGTCACGACCTACAGTCAACAACCTGGCTCTGATACCATCTGTAACGACCCGAACCTGATAAGATTCGATGTCTCTGTGCTCACTATGCTAGTCCCTGGATCAACTCACTAGCACACACAGTACATATGAATATCAAATAACAAGTGCATCATTTACTATAACGTATGATACATAATTCATAAAGTATTACAAACTCATAGTACACAACTAGCTTTACTCAATAATAATAGCGGAAATGCAGCATAAACAAACGATGAGTCCCATCAATGCCCACTGGAGAAAAATGTTGAGTGAAGACTCGCGACCCTACTGTATCTCACTGATCATATGAAAATCTGCAACATGATAAGTTGCAGCCACAAGGGGTCAATACATTGAATGTATTAGCAAATCACACAATATAATATAGCAAACCTGCATTCGCAAGCAAAGAATGACAAACAAAACACTCAAGTTAGTTTGGAGAAGAATGTCTTCACCTACCTCCACTAACTGAACTTAATTACAATCGCATCTAAACTTATTCGCCCAAGATAACCCAAAGATTTTAAGAAAACATGACAAGAACTTCAGAAGTCTCTCAAGTGCGCTCTGTCAGTGGCGCATTCTCTAGGAACAATAGAGCGCTCTACCAAGGATCACCTGATTTATGTTCCGAAAACTATACCTCACGTCAAGTGCGCTCTGTCAATGGCGCATTCTCTAGGGACAATAGAGCGCTCTGCTAATGACGCATTCACCTGGTTAATAATCCTGAGCCTACGGCTATAAACACTCACCAATTTCATGGATCACTCGACACATGCCCTCGTCTACCATAAAGTTGATCACACCATCACATAACACAATCAACACCAAAACATGGCAGCATGAAAAATAATGATCAAACAAACATATACTCATAGCATAAGAACCACACATGCATAGCAGAATATAGGGTGAGCATAATCAAAAGTGCAAACTTGCCTTGAACGCTGTTGAAGTACTCTAACGATAAATTCCGACCTGCTTCGCACTCCGGACAATCTATACGATTAACGGAGGCACCGATAAATAAACCGTCCTCACATAACACCACAATAAAGTAAACATCAACGAATTCAAATAAAAACTTAATTAACATAATATATCAGTAGGTAAATATTATCTACATGCTAGTAGGATCACAATGCAAAAAGAATCAACTGATTTGGATCAGCGGTTTGAAAGATACGGCCTCCGAAAGGTTAAATTTCAATTTGATCAAGTTGAAATTTAAACAGTTCCAAAAATATGAAATTTTGGTTCTATAGTATTCTCCTGGTCACTACGAGTACACAGGAAAAAGAACCGATAAATTTGGAGTTATGGATCTCAAGATATACCTAAACGAAAATATGATATGGAATCTGCAAAGAAAAATTATGCCATAATAGCGTTCTGGGAAGAACTGCCGCGGCTGCTGTGGCGTTGCCACGTGGCGCACTGTGAAAGGCTGGAGTGTGTTTGCTTGCTAGGCCTAAGCAACGAATGTCCGGTAATTAGAGAAAAACGGTTCGGCCTTAACTAAAAATAACAGATCTGATCTTGACCATCGGCGGGAAATCGGACGGTGCAAGGTGACTCTCCGGAGAAGAACAAAGGCTGGCCACCGAACTTGAGGAAGAACGGCGCGGGGAGGCTCGGGTGGCGATAGTGGCGCCTGCTCCGGTGGTCTCCAGACTCCGGAGGGTATCGTACGGGGCGTGGAGCTCTGCTGCGGTCTCGACGACGTCCTCAGCGGCGTCGGTGGCGAGCGGGGATGACGGCAGAGGGTGGCTGGAGCTCGGGCGGTGGGGTGTTCATTGGGGCGAGCTCGAAGCACTCGGGTGGGTGCTTCCCTGCAAGAACTAATAGGTGAGGGAGAGAGACGAGACCAAGGGGAGGAGACTAAGGGAAGGAGGAGAAGCTGGGAACCTCCAGAGGCGATGCAATCGACCGGCAGAAGCTTCAGACGGCGGCAAACTCCGGCGAGATCTGGGCGCCGTTCTAGGGCATGGGAGGCGGCGAAACGAAGAAAAATCGGTATAGCAGGGGTTGGGGAACTTATATAGGGTGGATCCCGTGTCCTGGGGTCAAGAATCGATCGATTCGACCTCGCTGCGGTTTGGGGAGCTGCAGTGTTCCTGACGAACACGGTTTTGTGCCGATGATGACAAGTGGGCCAGAGCCGTCAGCGGCAGAGAGCAGGTGGAAGAGAAAAAAAACAAGAAAGAAAGGGAGCTCCGGGATGGGCTGCGGTCTGCGCCGAAATGGGCTGGCCTACTTGCTGGACTGCGCGCGCGGGCGAGGAAAGGAGTTGGGCTGCAGCAGTGCTGCCCGACTGCACGGTGCGCGCATTGCCTTTTTTTTAAACCTCTGCTACAGGAATTATAAATAAACTAGGTAAAAGCAAATACTAGAAAGATTCCCAAAAATCACCAAAAAATATAGTAAAGTTGCATTACTAATATAAACTACAGGAATCTTAGTTCCAACTCTAATGCAATTTTGTAAACCTTATTTTATGCAATAAAGAATACACAAAAAGCAGTATAACACAAATATAAAAATCATTTGGAGTTTATAAAATTGCAGAAATACACAAGGTTAACTCCAAATAATATTTTGATCATTATGAACTTTTTATAATAGGGGAGAAGTCATGTTATCTCCACTCCAACAATTTGCCTTAAGTTGCAATAATGATTTGAATATTCAGAAAATTCAAATATGCATAGAAATCATGACGAAAAAGAATGATCCTATTAACAATCCAAATTTGAAAATTTGGGATGTTACAAGGGACCCACTGGACGGGCCACCGCATTTGGCGAAAAAAATGTTTCCCCCTGACTGCTAGGACCCATCGGACGAGCCACCGTATTTCGCGAAAAAACGTTCCCCCCGCTGTCAGCTCGGTCCCGCCGGAAGTGCCTCCTTATTACGCACGAAAAAAGAATACACCCCCTGCTAGTTGGGACCCTCCTTGGTGGGAGGCTGACTTGTGGGCCTACTAAGTTGATGGGGACGGAGTGCTTTGTCAACTTAGTCAATATGAACGATTCTAGCTCCAGTGACCGTACGATGTTCATCCAACGGCCGTAGTGCTTCTTCAACCTCTGGTCTTCTTGCTCCAGCCGCCCAAAGCAGCGCCGGTCGTGCCTCATGCTCCAGCCTCCCGTGGCCAGCTGTGCTGCCGCGGAGGCCTCACCGCCCCTACTATTCCCACCGCTGGCCAGGCCCTGCGACGACGGCAGCCTCACACCGCAGTCAAATCAGTGAACCCTCGTACTCCTCTCCGCGTGGGCTTCCACTGCCGCGTCTTCCCTGGCTCCGCGTCGTCCCCTTCCTAGGCCACGCCATCGTCCATCGCCCTGGTGCTCTCGGCGCGGCGTGGTCAACATGGTTAAGGAACGACTTCCATCGGAAGAGTACTGTACATGGAGAGGCTGACAGCTGGGTCCACGGCGGCCTCAAGGAAGTGCCTCCTTATTACGCGCAAAATAATTATTCCTCCACCTGACAGCAGGGACCCAGTGGACGGGCCACCGTATTTCGCGAAAAAACGTTTCCCCCTGACTGCTGGGACCCACCAGCTACATCTTCGCACGCAAGGAAGTGCGTCTGGCAAAAAAATGATTCGCCCCCCTGACTGCTAGGACCCACCAGCTACATCTTCGCAGGCAAGGAAGTGCCTGACAGTCGGGACCCACCTGGTCGAAGCGTACGTAGCATTGTCATTCTGGTCGCGAATGTGTACGTACATACTCGCTGTAGAGGCGCGCACATGTCGTAGTAGAGGCGCGCACGTAGCATGTACACGTACGTATAATGGCCAGTGTGCAAGAAAGAAAATACGGCCACGTACGTACATACAGGCAGGGTCTCAAACGCCTACTCGCACATACGTACGGCCAGGACTCGTGTACATGGTTGGGTCGGAACGGAGAAATTGCGTCGTCGTCGAGTTCATGGGGAGGCAACGAAACGCGTCGTGTTCATCGGGAGGCAACGGAACGCGTGGGAGCCAACCGGCTTGGACGGAACAACCGATGGAAACGAGGCCTGGCGTACCGCAGAACGGAGGAAATGGCCTTGTGTTCGACCGGCCACATTCGAAATGGGATCCTATTCATCGGGAGGGGTCTGACGTACCGTAAAACGGAGGAAACAGACCTCCTACGTTCGAAACGGGGGTCCTGTTGATCGGGAGGGGTGTGGCGTACCGCAAAACGGAGGAAACGGACTTGTGTTGGAGCGCTACGGTCGAAACGGGGGTCCTGTTCATCGGGAGGGGTGTGGCATACCACAAAACGGGACTCCATGGGATACTGTTCATCTCCACCGTCGACCCCCTCCAGCCTCCACGGGCTACTGTTCATCCACCGTCGACCTCCTCCAGCCTCCACCTGCGACTGTTCATCCACGGGCTCCTGTTCCTCCAGCCTCCACCGCGTGCTACTCCACCAGCTACTGTTCAACCAGCCCTCTCCACGGGCTCCTGTTCAACCACCACTCCACGGTCTACTGTTCATCCAGGCCTCCACGGGGTGGTCCTGTTCATCCAGCCCTCCACGGGGTCGTGTTCATCCAGCCCCAACCGGCTCGATCGATCGGGGTCCTGTTCATCCAGAGGCAACACCACGGGGTCCTATTCATCCACACCCACCGGGAACTGTTCATCCAAACCCCCCAGCAACGCTCACTGTTCATCCAGAGGCAGCATCGATCGACTTCAGTTAGCAGCAGTAGCGAAGGGATCGCTCGATCGGGTTCAGTTAACAGCCATCGATCGATCGCTCGGGTTCGGTAACGCGTAGCCTGCAGTGCAATCGCTCGGGTTCAGTTAGAGCCCAACGCCTCGCTCGGGTTCAGTTAGAGCCCAACTCCTCGCACCCACGCACATGCGTGTACGAGAGAAACGCGCATCGCTCGGACCCGACCACCCACCATAACCGGGAACACCCCGATATTTTCCTCGCCCTCACTTCTACCATGGTTTTTTCCGTCATGGACGACCCAAAGAATGTCATGCAGCTGCGTCTCCGGCCTGCCCAGGACGAAAAGCCCATTTTCTGTCATGATTTTTTGTCATAGAAGTAGGACCCCACCACATCTATGATGATACAGGGTTTTTTCACAATTATCGTCATAGAAGTGTCATAAGTTTGACAGGAAAAAAATTCGTTCAGCCCAAAATGTCACGGATGTGTCTTTTTTGTAGTGTCTAGACATATAATCACTCAAGTGTTCAACCATATAAGCATTACGTTTCAATTGTCTACCAACATAAGCATTGAAGTTTTCTTGTTTAACAATAAAATTATCAAACTCATCCAAGCATTGGCTACCAGACTTATTACGAGGATTATCACCTTCATCAAATCTATAGAGAGAATTTACCTTTACTACCTGTGTCGGGTTATTAAGACCATGTATTTCTTCAATAGGTGGTAAATTCTTAACATCTTCATCTTTAATATCCTTTTCTTTCATAGATTTCTTTGCTTCTTGCATATCTTCAGGACTGAGAAATAGAATACCCCTTTTCTTCGGAGTTGGCTTAGGAGTTGGTTCAGGAAGTGTCCAATCATTATCATTACTCAATATATTACAATAGCAATTCAGCTTGCTCAACAGTTCTTTCCCTGAAAACACAACCAACACAACTATCCAGGTGGTCTCTGGAAGCATCGGTTAGTCCATTATACAAGATATCAAGTATTTCATTTTTCTTGAGAGGATGATCGGGCAAAGGATTAAGTAATCGTAGAAGCCTCCCCCAAGCTTGTGGGAGACTCTCTTCTTCAATTTGCACAAAATTATATCTAGGGGGAGAATCTTCATCATCACTTTCATCAATATTATCTGTTTCAATAATTTCATTCTCTCTAACCCTAGCAAGTTGTTCATCAAGAAATTCACCTAATGGAACAGTATTATCAAGCATAGAAGTAGTTTCATCATAAGCATCATGCATAGCAGAAGTGGCATCATCAATAACATGCGACATATCACAATCAATAACATGTGTAGGTGTCGCAAATTTACTCATAACAGAAGGTGAATCAAGTGCAGAGCTAGATGGCAGTTCCTTACCTCCCCTCGTAGTTGAGGGGAAAATATTGGTTCTTTCATCTTTCAAGTTCCTCATAGTGATCAACAGATATAAATCCCAAGTGACTCAAAGAATAGAGCTATGCTCCCCAGCAACGGCGCCAGAAAATAGTCTTGATAACCCACAAGTATAGGGGATCGCAACAGTTTTCGAGGGTAGAGTATTCAACCCAAATTTATTGATTCGACACAAGGGGAGCCAAAGAATATTCTCAAGTATTAGCAGCTGAGTTGTCATTCAATCCTTTTCTCTTATTTTTCTCTCCCCGAAAGTGAATATATGGAGTTGGGGTTGAGGTCGGTGGAGTCCCAGGGGGCCCACAAGGCAGGGGCGCGCCCTGCACCCTCGTGGACAGGGTGTGGGCCCCCTGATGCTAATTCTTTCACCAATATTTTTCATTAATTCCAAAACGTGTCTCCGTGGATTTTCAGGTCATTCCGAGAACTTTTATTTTTGCATAAAAATAACACCATGGCAGTTCTGCTGAAAACAGCATCAGTCCGGGTTAGTTCCATTCAAATCATGCAAGTTAGAGTCCAAAACAAGGGCAAAAGTGTTTGGAAAAGTTGATATGTTGGAGACGTATCAAGATCGTAACGGATAAACCCTAGCTGTCTAGCCTATGAGAATTCTGATGGCCTCCACAGACTAAACCCTCTGGTTTATATACACACCGGAGGGACCTAGGGTTGTAATATCATACCGGGACACCAATCTTGCCATCCACGCATAGGGGAGTTCTACCTGGACACGGGGGGAAAGTCTTCTGCTTGTATCTTCACGGGCCATCAGTCCGGCCCATAACAAATAGCCCGGACACCCGAGGACCCCTTAATCCAGGACTCCCTCACCCATCCCTTACGATGGCCTGGTAAGGTGGCTACAGGGAAACCGCCATCTCTGCGTCTTTGGATTGAGATTCCACCCAATTCTTAACTCGGGCCATCCGCACATTCAGTCCGGCGGTTCATATAGAAGAACTCTTTGAAGAGTGCGACAGAGGGCTCTATTTGCAGATATGCTTAGCAGAAAATCTGAAAGTGGCAGAGATTTGATATCGAATTCGGGCCCAAATCTTGAGGATGGAGGTTGAAATAGTGCAGAACGTCCCGAAAGAACTTTGACCCGGGCGATGTGAAGCCTCCGAGGATATGATCCATAAAGACTACTACTTCTCCTTCGCCGGGTTTAGGGACATTTTCCCCTTGACTGACTCGCCAGCAAATTTCTACCTGAGTCGCCAGGAGACCTTGGCCTTGGTAATCCTTAAGGATGGTTTCAGTGACTAGGGAAGGCCCCCAACTGTAGATGGTGGTCTTTGACATGTTGAGCTGCTTGAATGCAATGAAAGACTACAGAAATATAAAGGGGCGGGTTACTTGAGAAGTAATGACTCATTATTACCTTCATATGAATAAAGCAGTATAAGGATAAGTCACTCTAAACAGTGGCAAGTTACTTGAAAGAGGTAATTTCCGGAAAGTTGGCGAGTTACGGATATGTTGGTAAGCCGCCCAAAATGCAAGGGCGAGTTATCTAAAGTTTGGGCTTGTTGAATTTTTGCTAAGTATGAAGCAAACAAGTTTTAACTGGAACATCTATATTTTTGGATCTACGGGCAGTTCAAAAAAGGAAAAATAAATGCTAAACCGAAATGGTGGTGGTGGAAGTACTGATGAGTTGCTCATGGATTCCAGTGGAGGTGTAATCCATTCGAAAAAAGGGTGCCCTCGGATGGATCTGCACGTTTCCAACAATGTAGTTCTTGTGCAATGACCAACTTTTAGAGAAGGCTCTCGTGCAAAAAAGGGATTCTTTTGATATATATGCACAATCCCCACAATGTAAAACGGAGGCTCTTGTGCAACCACCAACTTATAGAGAAGGCTCTCGTGCACACACAAAAGGGTGCCCTCACGTGGATATGCATGGTTCCGACAATGTAAAATGGAGGTTCTTGTGTAAAAGTTGCGATGATGCTATATCTAGCTATCTATCGCTCCATCCCAGTCCTTTAACATGTGATTTAAGACGCACGCATCATAAAAACTTACACGGCACTACTGCAGGATGCTGCTAACGTGACACTACGATTAGAGACCCTTCTACGAAACTGTGTGCGATGCAATAATCACAAACGGTGGTGTAAAAAAACATCAAAATGGTGCAAAACGTTTGCGATGGCGGAGCCATCAAACACGGTTCAGATTTTAGTTGCGTGTGCGATGCAGGGCATACGGTTGATCCAGACGAACTGTTTGCGATTAGAAAGAACAACGGAAACGGGCAGCCATATCAATGTGTGTGCGATATACGGCATACAGTTCGCTCCGATGAACTGTTTGCTATTAGGGAAAGCACTAGAAACGGTCAGCCAGATAAAGGTGTGTGTGATATACGGCATACGGTTCAGTCGAATGAACTGTTTTTGGTTAGGGAAGAGAACATAAATAGTTCAACTTAACAAGATGTGTGTGATACGCGGCAAAAAGGCCCGAAGGTTAATTCGAGAACAAGTACACAGAGGTTAATTTGACATACATGACTTATAAGTTTCACGGATATCATATCACTTTTTTTGGAAAACATTTAATTGTGTTGAATATATATAGTGCTCCGTCCTATTAGTTGAATTAACCTCGAGGTCCAAGTTTTGGAAACATGTCGTAAAGTAACGGGATAGACCTTCATTCAAGCCAATCAACATGTGTTCAAAAAACAAAAATTATCAAAAAGTAACGAGATAGACCTTCTTCAAGCCAATCAACATGTGTACAAAAAACAAACATGCCAAAAATTACAAAACAAGGACCTCGAGGTTAATTCAACTAATATGATGGAGCACTATATACATTCAAAGCAATTAAATGTTTACGGTGACCCATCACATCAGTTAATTTAACATCGAGGCCACTTCCCATCCGGTCACCCATCTGATGACTACTCAAGCCTTAGCACAGTTAACTTGGGAGTTCTGTTAGATGAGCTATCGGTAGGGAAGCTGGTCCTTGCTACTGTAGGATCCCCTTTTGCATCCTTTATTGGGCACCCGGATGACCGACTGTTGCCGCCCATGGCAGTTTTTGCAGTGGGTAACTACATCGTCACGCCGCGCCCGGCGCAACCGCATGCACACGAACATGCGTGATCGTGCGCCGGCCCCAAACACTGGCAGCACAACTTATAAATTGACGGATGGAGTACTAGTTACAATGATGCATATAAGTAAGCAAAGGGATCGCACATGTCTGTATTGACTGGAACGAGAATGGAATAGCACAATAAGAATTAAGGCCACGATGATGCGATCGCAGTGGTGGTTACAGGAGGAAAGAAGAAAGATGCATCCATCAACGTACGACCTCCTCCTCCTCAACTCAGTGCGCCGGGCCACCGACCGACGGGTAAGGAGCGGCGGCTTTTGTGGCGAGGTCAAGGTGCTTCTCAGCAAAGGCATCCAAGGCTTCTAGCCGGTTGAAGAAGGCCAATGTCGTAGCGTCCTCACTGGCCTTGTAGATACCTATGTACAAGATTCGCTCATACACGTGGATGTGTAGGTCGACGAATTCTTGCAGGGCGAGGCACCTCGCGGAGAGTGCGACCTCCAGGTGGACATTCTTCGTGGCGTCGGCGGACAGTCGCAGGGCCAACAGTGCTTGAAAGAGGTTCCGACCATGGAGGCTGTCGGCGTCCTGGGAACGGGGGTCCCCAGACTTGCCTGCCTGCGGCCCACGGCGTGGCTCCGCCAGCGGCCCTATATGGCCCATCTTCTCCAGCAAACACTCAAGACCCTCGCGAGGGGCCAAGCCTCGCGAGGCGGACGAGACAAGACCTCCTCGGGGGATGCCTCACCAGGCTGGCTCGCGAGGGGCGGAGAGATCAAGGCAAGGGACACCTCGCGAGGTTTCTATGATGCAAGCCATGACGACTGGAGCCAGGCGGGCGCCAGCGCGCGTAGTGTCCTCATTTCCTCTATGGTGCTAAAGGGGCAAGCGCAGGCGAGGAGTCCCGAGGCATCAGGCAAAGGTTTCCATATCGGTGCAAAAAGACCAAGACCAGCAGGACGACAGGACGGATGTCACCATGGAGCCCAAGACGGCGTCACCACCAGAGCCTTTGGCAGGCGAAGACCACCTTTAGTCAGGATAACTTGTACTAGTTGTCTCCCTTCGAATTTGGCCGTTGTGGGATCCCTTCCCGCTCAATATTTGGGGAGAGGACCAGGGCCTCTATAAATAGGACTAGCCACCACCATTAAGGGGGACGGATCATCCAGATCATCCTCAACCACACACAAGTTCACCAAGCACAAGAGCACCTCTCCTCAGGAGGTTGTTCTTCCCTTGTAACTGTTCATCCTCAGCCCAAGAGGCAATCCACCACACCACACTAGAGTAGGGTATTACACCACATCGGTGGCCCGAACCAATATAAACTCTTGTGTCTCTCTTTCTTTGGGTTCGTCGAGCTAGGCCTTGCGATTGTAGCGAGAGCGATCTAGGGAGAGAGAGAGATCTTCGTGCGCACCCCAGTGTTCGAACCTCAAGGGTTTTGCCGGAACCCAAAATCCGACATTTGGCGCGCCAGGTAGGGGTGCGTCGAAGCCTCTCTTCCGCCAGTTGATCTGCCGACACTCCGCGGTTCCGATGTCCAGCGACCCGAGGACCAACGCCGACCGCTGGGCAGCTTGGCCAGCCCGGGCGGCATCGTCCGCCCAAGAATACCTCAACCTTGTGCTCCAGGCGGCACGCGTACCGCCAAACGCCGCGGGGCGTGATAACCCACAATTATAGGGGATCGCAACAGTTTTCGATAAGTAAGAGTGTCGAACCCAACGAGGAGCTAAAGGTAGAACAAAGATTCCCTCAAGTTCTATCGACCACCGATACAACTCTACGCACGCTTGACGTTTACTTTACCTAGAACAAGTATGATACTAGAAGTACTTTGTAGGTGTTGTTGGATAGGTTTGCAAGAATATAAAGAGAGCGTAAATAAAAAGTAGGGGATGTTGTAAGTAAAGAAGCAATAAAGTAAATATAGCGAGTGTGGAAAAGTGGTGGTAGGAGTTGCAAATTTATCCCTTAAGCAATTGACTACTTTACTAGACCGATAGCAAGTATTATGTGGGAGAGGCCACTGCTAGCATGTCATCCCTTACATAGAATTCTATGCACTTATGATTGGAACTATTAGCAAGCATCCGCAACTACTAACGTTCATTAAGGTAAAACCCAACCATAGCATTAAGATATACTGGTCCCCCTTCAATCCTGTATGCATCAATTTCTATGCTAGGTTGAAGCTTTTGTCACTCTTGCCCTCCAATACATAGTCCTATCAACATACAACTAACCCTATGGTGTGATCCACGTGCGCGCTCATATGATGGGCACCAAAGGACAACAACATAACCACAAGCAAATTAAATCAATCATAGCAATTCATCAACCACCGATAGGACAACGAAAATCTACTCAGACATCATAGGATGGCAACACATCATGGATAATAATATGAAGCATAAAGCACCATGTTCAAGTAGAGGGTACAGCGGGTTGCGGGGGAGTGGACCGCTGTAGATAGAGGAGGGAAGGTGATGGAGATGTTGGTGAAGATGGCGGAGGTGTTGGTGTAGATCGCGGTGATGATGATGGCCCCCGATGGCGTTCCGGCGCCACCGAAAGCGAGGGGGAGAGAGCCCCCCTCCTTCTTCTTCTTCCTTGACCTTCTCCCTAGATGGGAGAAGGGTTTCCCCTCTGGTACATGGTCTCCATGGCAAGGGAGGGGCGAGAGCCCCTCCGAGATTGGATCTGTCTCTCTGTCTCTCTCTGTTTCCGCGCTCCTGGCTGCTGCCCTTTCACCGTTTCGTATATATATGGAGATCCGTAACTCCGATTGGACTGAAACCTTCGCCGTGATTTTTTACCAAAAATTAGCTTTCTTGCCGCCGAATAAGGGCATCAACCGCCTTACGGGTGGCCCACGAGGGTCAGGGGCGCGCCCCCCTGCCCCGTGGCCACCTCGGGCACCGTTTCGCGTTGATCTTTCTCCCAGATTTTCCAAATATTCCAAAAATAAGCTCTGTCCGTTTTTATCCCGTTTGGATTCTGTTTGATATGGATACTCTGCGAAACCAAAAACATGCAACAAACAGGAACTGGCACTGGGCACTGGATCAATATGTTAGTCCCAAAAATAGTATAAAAAGTTGCCAAAAAGTATATGAAAGTTGCATAATATTGGCATGGAACAATAAAAAATTATAGATACGACGGAGACGTATCAGCATCCCGAAGCTTAATTCCTGCTCGTCCTTGAGTAGGTAAATGATAAAAAAGATAATTTTTGATGTGGAATGCTACCTAGCATAATTTTGATCATGTATCTAATCATGGCATGAATATTAAGACACTAGTGATTCAAAGCAATAGTCTATCATTTGACATAAAAACAATAATACTTCAAGCATACCAACCAAGCAATTATGTCTTATTGAAATAACATAGCCAAAGAAAGCTCATCCCTACAAAATCATATAGTCTGGCTATGCTCCATCTTCACCACACAAAGCATTCAAATCATGCACAACCCCGATGACAAGCCGAGCAATTGGTTCATACTTTTTAACGCGCTTCAGCCTTTTCAACCCTCACGCAATACATGAGCGCAAGACATGGACATAGCACTATAGGTGGAATAGCATATGATGATGGAGGTTGTGTGGAGAAGACAAAAAGGAGAAAGTCTCACATTGATGCGGCTAATCAACGGGCTATGGAGATGCCCATCAATTGATGTCAATGCGAGGAGTAGGGATTGCCATGCAACGGATGCACTAGAGCTATAAGTGCATGAAAGCTCAACTAAAACTAAGTGGGTGTGCATCCAACTTGCTTGCTCATGAAGACCTAGGGCATTTGAGGAAGCCCATCATTGGAATATACAAGCCAAGTTCTATAATGAAAATTCACACTAGTATATGAAAGTGATAACTCAAGAGACTCTCTATATGAAGAACATGGTGCTACTCTGAAGCACAAGTGTGGTAAAAGGATAGTAACATTGCCCCTTCTCTCTTTTTCTCTCATTTTTTTATTTTCTCTTTTTTTCTTTTTATTTTAATATTTTTTTGGTGGGCTTCTTTGGCCTCTTTTTTTATTTGGGCTTCTTTGGCCTCTTTTATTTTTTTTAAGTCCGGAGTCTCATCCCGACTTATGGGGAATCATAGTCTCCATCATCCTTTCCTCACTGGGGCAATGCTCTAATAATGATGATCATCACACTTTTATTTACTTACAACTCAATATTATAACTCGATATTTAGAACAAAGATATGACTCTATATGAATGCCTCCGGCGGTGTACCGGGATGTGCAATGATCTAGCGTAGCAATGACATCAAAAAACGGACAAGCCATGAAAATATCATGCTAGCTATCTTACGATCATGCAAAGCAATATGACAATGATGCTCAAGTCATGTATATGATGATGATGGAAGTTGCATGGCAATATATCTCGGAATGGCTATGGAAATGCCATGATAGGTAGGTATGGTGGCTGTTTTGAGGAAGATATAATGAGGCTTATGTGTGATAGAGCGTATCGTATCACGGGGTTTGGATGCACCGACGAAGTTTGCACCAACTCTCGAGATGAGAAAGGGCAATGCACGGTACCGAAGAGGCTAGCAATGATGGAAGGTTGAGAGTGCGTATAATCCATGGACTCACATTAGTCATAAAGAACTCATATACTTATTGCAAAAGTTTATTAGCCCTCGAAGCAAAGTACTACTACGCATGCCCCTAGGGGGGTAGATTGGTAGGAAAAGACCATCGCTCGTCCCCAACCGCCACTCATAAGGAAAGCAATGAAAGAACACCTCATGCTCCCACTTCGTTACATAAAGGTTCACCATACGTGCATGCTACGGGACTTGCAAACCCAAACACAAGTATTTCTCAATTTCACAATTACTCAACTAGCACGACTCTAATATCACCACCTTTATATCGCAAAACTATTGCAAGGAATCAAACATATCATATTCAGTGATCTACAAGTTTTATGTAGGATTTTATGACTAACCATGTGAATGACCAATTCCTGTCATCTCTCTAAATAGATATAAGTGAAGCAAGAGAGTTTAATTCTTTCTATAAAAGATATGCCCACGCTCTAACAAATATAAGTGAAGCAAAAGAGCATTCTACAAATGGCGGTTTTCTATGTAAAGAGAAACATGCAATCCAAACTTCAAATGATATAAGTGAAGCACATGAAGCATTCTATGAAGCCATACTCAAAATATATAAGTGAAGTGCAAAGAGCATTCTATAAATAAACCAAGGACTATCTTATACCAGCATAGTGCATAAAATAAAAGTGAAAACTAAATGCAAAAGATGCTCCAAGATTGCACATATCGCATGAACGAAACGAATCCGAAAACATACCGATACTTGTTGAAGAAAGAGGGGATGCCTTCCGGGGCATCCCCAAGCTTAGACGCTTGTGTCTCCTTGAATATTTACTTGGGGTTCCTCGGGCATCCCCAAGATTTAGCTCTTGCCTTTCTTCCTTCTTCTCACATCGAGACCTCGTCGATCATCGAACACTTCATCCACACAAAACTTCAACAGAAAACTCGGTAAGATCCGTTAGTATAATAAAGCAAATCACTACTCTAAGTACTGTTGCAAACCAATTCATATTTTGTTTTTTCATTATGTCTACTGTAATAAAACTTTTTCATGGCTTAATCCACTGATATAAATCGATAGTTTCATCAAAACAAGCAAACTATGCATCAAAAACAGAATCTGTCTAAAACAGAACAGTCTGTAACAATCTGAACATTCACCATACTTCTGATACTTGAAAAATTCTGCCAAAATTAGGAAAAATAAACAATTCGCATAGAAAGACAGTGAAAAAAGAATCAGAACCATTTGTTGTTCCAGTAAAAAAATGTAAAATCGCGCACTACTGCCAAAGTTTTTGTCCTGCACCGCACAAACCAACAAGCATTGTAAACATCCTAAAGGCAAACCTTGGCACATTATTTTTATTTTTAAACTTTATAAAGGCACACAACAGAAAAAACTGACTCTCTAAAACTTCCGGGTTGTCTCCCTGGCAGCGCTTTCTTTAAAGCCATTAAACTAGGCATATAATGCTCAAGGAGTGAATCCACCCGGATCCCAAGGTATATCAAAGCCAATTTTAATTAGCAATGATTTGGCATTTAATAGTGAGCACAAAGTAACATATATCATGTAATGACAAAGTATAACTCTCTTCCTATGCATTGGCATGTCATAAAAGAACAATTCATGCACACCTAGTAAAGGCCAATGCATAGAATAAACAGTTTCTTGCAATTTTATCATGTGGGAAACATAGAGAGGTGGAGATATACTTCCTCTCTCATAATAATTGCAAGTAGGAGCAGCAAGCACATGCACATTATATCTATCAAAATCATCATGTGCAACGGTAAAAGGCAACCCATCAATATAATCCTTAATAAGTGCAAACTTCTCTGATATAGTGTAGTTGGGAGAATTCAAAAAGATAATAGGACTATCATGTGTGAGTGCAATAGCAACAATTTCATGTTTAACATAAGGAACTATAGCAAGTTCATCTTCATAAGCATAATTCATATTGGCATCTTGGCCACAAGCATAGCAAGCATCATCAAAAAGGGATATTTCAAGAGAATCAACGGGATCATAGTAGTCATCATAGCAATCGTCCTTCGGTAAGCATGAAGGGAAATTAAACAATGTATGAGTCGAAGAGTTACTCTCATTAGAAGGTGGGCACGGGTAGCTAATCCGCTCTTCGTCCTTTTGTTCTTCGCTCTCCTCATCATCTTTTTCATCCAATGAGCTCACAGTTTCATCAATTTGTTCTTCCATAGACTCCTACAAAATATTAGTCTATTCTTGGACACGGAGTAGTCCTCAATATATGGTTTAACATAGACATTAGAAGCATAATTATCATAGCAATATTTAAGTATGGCAAAATTTTCAGATTTGTAAAGAGTAGCACCATACTTTTCAATCAAAGAAGCAATTTCATAAGCACCCTTAAAAGCAACAAATTCATCAATTTGTTGAACATCATAGTAACTATAAACACCTTTAGCATACGAAGATACGATTCCATTATCACTAAACTCACATTGATAGCGAAGTTGTTTCTTACGGTTTTCAGAACAACAAGTAAAATCATATATTTCACATAAATTCCAAGCATAGCATTGCAAACGATGAATTTGACCCAGTAAAAGTTTCCCTTTTTCAGATATACGGTGTCGCACATAACAAGCAAGCTCATCTAAAGATTTTCCCTCAACTAAGCTAGTTGGGGTTTCAGCACGAGCACAAAGGGATCGAAGATGATCCAAGTAATAAGCTTCAGGAGTACGACAGATGTGGTTCTTCAACCATTGGTTCGGCAGGTACAGCTAATTTTTTTGGTATTTTGCGTTTCCTACCCATAACTAAAGATAGAAAACAACTAAGAACAGCAAATAAAAATTACTTAGTGATAAAGCAAACAAGCGCACACGAGAATATTCACCCCACGCTATTGCTCCCCGGCAACGGCGCCAGAAAAAGGTCTTCATAACCCACAAGTATAGGGGATCGCAACAGTTTTCGATAAGTAAGAGTGTCGAACCCAACGAGGAGCTAAAGGTAGAACAAAGATTCCCTCAAGTTCTATCGACCACCGATACAACTCTATGCACGCTTGACATTTACTTTACCTAGAACAAGTATGAAACTAGAAGTACTTTGTAGGTGTTGTTGGATAGGTTTGCAAGAATATAAAGAGATCGTAAATAAAAAGTAGGGGCTGTTGTAAGTAAAGAAGCAATAAAGTAAATATAGCGAGTGTGGAAAAGTGGTGGTAGGAGTTGAGAAATTGTCCCTTAAGCAATTGACTACTTTACTAGACCAATAGGAAGTATTATGTGGGAGAGGCCACTTCTAGCATGTCATCCCTTACTTGGAATTCTATGCACTTATGATTGGAACTATTAGCAAGCATCCGCAACTACTAACGTTCATTAAGGTAAAACCAAACCATGGCATTAAGATATATTGGTCCCCCTTCAATCCCGTATGCATCAATTTATATGCTAGGTTGAAGCTTCTGTCACTCTTGCCCTCCAATACATAGTCCTATCAACATACAACTAACCCTATGGTGTGATCCACGTGCGCGCTCATATGATGGGCACCAAAGGACAGCAACATAACCACAAGCAAATTAAATCAATCATAGCAATTCATCAACCACCGATAGGACAACGAAAATCTACTCAGACATCATAGGATGGCAACACATCATTGGATAATAATATGAAGCTTAAAGCACCATGTTCAAGTAGAGGGTTCAGCGGGTTGCGGGGGAGTGGACCGCTGTAGATAGAGGAGGGAAGGTGATGGATATGTTGGTGAAGATGGCGGAGGTGTTGGTGTAGATCGCGGTGATGATGATGGCCCCCGGCGGCGTTCCGGCGCCACCGAAAGCGGAGGGGAGAGAGCCCCCCCTTCTTCTTCTTCCTTGACCTTCTCCCTAGATGGGAGAAGGGTTTCCCCTCTGGTCCATGGTCTACATGGCAAGGGAGGGGCGAGAGCCCCTCCGAGATTGGATCTGTCTCACTGTCTCTCTCTGTTTCCGTGCTCCTGGCCGCTGCCCTTTCACTGTTTCGTATATATATGGAGATCCGTAACTCCAATTGGAATTAAACCTTCGCTGTGATTTTTTTACCAAAAATTAGCTTTCTTGCGGCCGAAGAAGGGCATCAACCGCCTTACGGGTGGCCCACGAGGGTCAGGGGTGCGCCCAGGGGGGCAGGCGCGCCCCCTGCCTCGTGGCCACCTCGGGCACCGTTTGACGTTGATCTTTCTCCCAGATTTTCCAAATATTCAAAAAATAAGCTCCGTTCGTTTTATCCCGTTTGGATTCCGTTTGATATGGATACTCTGCGAAACCAAAAACATGCAACAAACAGGAACTGGCACTGGATCAATATGTTAGTCCCAAAAATAGTATAAAAAGTTGCCAAAAAGTATATGAAAGTTGCATAATATTGGCATGGAACAATCAAAAATTATAGATACGACGAAGACGTATCAGGGCGCGGGCGGCGAGGTCAAACGCCGTCTACCCTCACTCCACGACAAGGGCGGGCAGCCGCAAGGGCCTCAAGCTACGCTGCGGCCACGGCACCGCACACCCGACGGGAACAAGCAAACATGAGGGCCTATTGTTAATAATCCATTCGTTGAAGCTGGTGGCAAGCGCAGGGCGGACCTTGTCCATGGCCTCCTGATTGATCACCCGTGATCGGCCGATGGCGGGCTCGACGGCCAGAGGCGGGCTGGCTGAGGACGGGGGCTTTTTCCCTTTCTCTGTTCGGTGCGGCACCATGGCAATGGAGCGGGCGGAGCTCGGGTCGGATTGGAAGACGAAGCTGAGGTTCGAGGAAGCGGAGGAGTTGGGGAGTGCGTTTCCAGCAATGGGGAAATAACTGTGTAGGACGCCGTGGCCGCTTAGCCAGGCAGATATCAAGGCTGCGTGGGGAAGCGGGGCCGCCCACGTCCCAATCGATCGCCACGCGTCGAGCAGGGCCGCAGGCTGTTGGGGCCCGCGGCGCTCCGCACTTGCCCTTTGGCTTTGCTTCGAAGCCAAGTCTGAGCGCGCCTTGGGCCCGGGGGCTACTGTCGGCGTCCTGGGAACGGGGGTCCCAAGACTTACCTGCCTGCGGCCCACGGCGTGGCACCGCCAGCGGCCCTGTATGGCCCATCTTCACCAGCAAACACTCAAGACCCTCGCGAGGGGCCAAGCCTCGCGAGGCGGACAACACAAGACCTCCTCGGGGACTGCCTCACCAGGCTGGCTCGCGAGGGGCGGAGAGATCAAGGCAAGGGACACCTCGCGAGGTTTCTATGACGCAAGCCATGACGACTGGAGCTAGGCGGGCGCCAGCGCACGCAGTGTCCTCGTTTCCTCTTTGGTGCTAAAGGGGCAAGCGTAGGCGAGGAGTCCCAAGGCATCAGGCAAAGGTTTCCATATCGGTGCAACGAGACCAAGACCAGCAGGACGGCAGGACGGAGGTCACCGTGGAGCCCAAGACGGCGTCACCACGAGAGCCTTTGGCAGGCGAAGACCACCTTTAGGCAGGATAACTTGTACTAGTTGTCTTCCTTCGAATTTGGTTGTTGTGGGATCCCTTCCCGCTCAATATTTGGGGAGAGGACCAAGGCCTCTATAAATAGGACTAGCCACCACCATAGAGGGGGACGGATCATCCAGATCATCCTCAACCACACACAAGTTCACCAAGCACAAGAGCACCTCTCCTCAGGAGGCTGTTCTTCCCTTGTAACTGTTCATCCTCAGCCCAAGAGGCAATCCACCGCACCACACTGGAGTAGGGTATTACACCACATCGATGGCCCGAACCAGTATAAACTCTTGTGTCTCTCTTTCTTTGGGTTCGTCGAGCTAGGCCTTGCGATTGTAGCGAGAGCGATCTAGGGAGAGAGATCTTCGTGCGCACCCCAGTGTTCGAACCTCAAGGGTTTTGCCGGAACTCGAAATCCGACACAGGCCGATTAGGGTGGCAGGCAATGAGGATCCCGGGCGCTCGGGCCGGAGGAGTACGGCGATGTCGTCCGCGAGCTTCTTGACGAAGGTGAACTTGTTGGTGGTGGCAACTATCATCTCGTCGTACTGAGAGTCATAGCTGGCGTCGACGGCGGCCATCCACCAGCCAGTTGCCAACACCGTCTGGAGACGATCCTCGGTGACATGCCGCAGGCCGGCATCATGGACCATCTGGCACAGCCGCTGGCCGCTCGCGCGCATCGCCGCCATGGGTCTGGAGTGAGCACTTTTGCGCTTATTACTGTAGGTGCTTAGGCAAATGCTTAGGTGTGTACGATGTGGTAGATGCATTGGAATGGAGGGGCGCCTTTATATGAGTGCAAACTGCGTTGCATTCACATCGTGCTGCCTCTTTTCCCGGTCCTCCTCCCATTACTTCCCTCACGCATTCACACGATGCTAATTGAAGGAGGATGCATCATTGGTCGTTCAACATTTCAGGAACCGCTACCCTCTCCCTCTTCTGCATTAAAGCCGTATCGAGAACTACGCCGCCCGCTGTCAAATCAAATTGTACTGCGCCGCCCACTGCACGCCCAGCTGAACACGCCTCCTCGCCTCCATCTATGCTTAATTACTGAATTTTAGTTGCAAAAATTAGATACTGCTAGTGATTTTTAGCTTCATATTTTGACAAATCGCAGTATTACAAGGTGGACAAATGGCAATGTTACTAGATCAACAAATGCCAATCTTTCCAGTTTGACAAATGGCAACATACCCAATATGACAGATGCAAATCTTACCAAATTGTTTGTAAGTGGTTGCACACGGGTCATCCAAAAGAACCGTTTGCGTTCAAGAGATGCACAAATCCTGCTCTCACTTTGCATACAGGTGTTCGATCTAAAACATTTGCGATCAAGAGCCATTAAATCTATAGCCATTAAAACCAAGACACGTGGCGTCACGTGAATGGTTAACAGAATGCCTTTGAATTATACAAACGTTTGAGATATTAAAGTGGCAACTATTTTTTCAAAATGCCTTTGTTGGCTGTTATTCGAGTGCGCCTTCTCTCAAAATGGGCAAGAAAAATACCACAGCATGTCGGGTGCCATTCATGATAGCATGCCAAGTTTCATGAATTTCAGACGAGTTTTGGATTTACTAGAATTTAAAAACAAAGTATCTCAACGTTTGGCCGGCAATCAATGGTGCCCTGGTGTTTGAAATTCATTCCCATTTCTTGCATTGGACCTAAGCATGCACCCAAGGACAAACATTTGATTTTTCAACCAATTTATATGCACTGGAGCATGTGCATGTAGTTCGAATTTGAATTATGCACATTAATGCAATGTAAACTAAGTTAATCCATAAAAATGTCCAAACGAACCCCAAAAAATCACAAAAATTGACACAACACTCCTGTTGTTCTATGTTGACATGAGAATTTTTTTGAAAGCAATAAGAGGCAATGGATATCATTTCGTCCCCAAAGGTGGGACGTTCCCTACCGAAACCATCATGCTTGTTGTGAGAAGCTCTAGTTTGTGAGAAGCATATACCCAAACCCGCCCCAAAAGGGACAAAAAAATTACCACGACATGTTGATGCCGCTGCATGATAGCATGCCAAGTTTCATGAGTTTCAGAGGAGTTTTGAATTTACTAGAATTTAAAAACCAGGTATCTCAATGTTTGCGGCCGAGTGACGGTGGCAGGGTGTTTGACATTCATTCCCATTTCCTGCATGGGACCTAAGCATGCACCCAAGGACAAAGATTTGAATTTTCAACCAATTTATATGCACCGGAGCATGTGCATGTAGTTCAAAGTTGAATTATGCACATAAATGCATTGAAAACTCAGTTAATGCATAAAAATGTCCAAACGAACCCTGAAAAATCACAAAAATTGGCACAACACTCCTGTTGTTCTATGTTGACACACGAAAAAAAATTGAAAGCAATAAGAGGCAATGGATATCGTTCCGTCCCCAAAGGCGGGACGTTCCCTACCGAAACCATCATGCTTGTTGTGAGAAGCTCTGGTTTGTGAGGAGCATATACCCAAACCTGCCCCAAATGGGACACAAAATTTACCACGTCATGTTGATGCCGCTCCATGATAGCATGCCAAGTTTCATGAATTTCAGATGAGTTCTGGATTTACTAGAATTTAAAAACTAGGTATCTCAATGTTTGCGACCGAGTGATGGTGGCAGGGTGTTTGACATTCATTCCCATTTCTTGCATGGGGCCTAAGCATGGACCCAAGGACAAAGATTTGATTTTTCAACCAATTTATATGCACTGGAGCATGTGCATGTAGTTCAAATTTGAATTATGCACATAAATGCATTGAAAACTCAGTTAATACATAAAAATGTCTAAACAAACCCCGAAAAATCACAAAAATTGACACAACACTCCTGTTGTTCTATGTTGACACGAGAAATTTTTTGAAAGCAATAAGAGGCAATCGATATCGTTTCGTCCCCAAAGGTGGGACGTTCCTAACCGAAACCATCATGCTTGTTGTGACAAGTTCTGGTTTGTCAGAACATATACCCAAACGTGCCCCAAATGGGACAAAAAATTTACCATGACATGTTGATGGCGCTCCATGATAGCATGCCAAGTTTCATGAATTTCAGACGAGTTTTGGATTTACTAGAATTTAAAAACCAGGTATCTCAATGTTTGCGGCCGAGTGACGGTGGCAGGGTGTTTGACATTCATTCCCATTTCTTCCATAGGACCTAAGCATGCACCCAAGGACAAAGATTTGATTTTTCAACCAATTTATATGCACTTGAGCATGTAGATGTAGTTCAAATTTGAATTATGCACATAAATGCATTGAAAACTCAGTTAATGCATAAAAATGCCCAAACGAACCCCGAAAAATCACAAAAATTCACACAACACTCCTGTTGTTCTATGTTGACATGACAAATTTTTTGAAAGCAATAAGGGCAATGGATATCGTTTCATCCCCAAAGGTGGGACGTTCCCTACCGAAACAGTCATGCTTGTTGTGAGAAGCTTTAGTTTGTGAGAAGCACATACCCAAACCTGCCCCAAATGGGACAAAAACTTTACCACGGCATGTTGATGCCGCTCCATGATAGCATGCCAAGTTTCATGAATTTCAGATGAGTTTTTTGGATTTACTAGAATTTAAAAACCAGGTATCTCAATGTTTGCGGCCGAGTGACGGTGGCAGGGTGTTTGACATTCATTCCCATTTCTTGCATGGGACCTAAGCATGCACCCAAGGACAAAGATTTGATTTTCCAACCAATTTATATGCACTGGAGCATGTTCATGTAGTTCAAATTTGAATTATGCACATAAATGCATTGAAAACTTAGTTAATGCATAAAAATGTCCAAACGAACACCGAAAAATCAAAAAAATTGACACAACACTCCTGTTGTTCTATGTTGACACGAGAAAAAATTTGAAAGCAATAAGAGGCAATGGATATCGTTTCGTCCCCAAAGGTGGGACGTTCCCTACTAAAACCATCATGCTTGTTGTGAGAAGCTCTGGTTTTTGAGAAGCATATACCCAAACATGCCCCAAATGGGACAAAAAATTTACCACGGCATGTTGATGCCACTCCATGATAGCATGCCAAGTTTCATGAATTTCAGACGAGTTTTGGATTTACTAGAATTTAAAAACTAGGTATCTCAATGTTTGCGGCCGAGTGACGGTGGCATGGTGTTTGACATTCATTCCCATTTCTTGCATGGGACCTAAGCATGCACCCAAGGACAAAGATTTGGTTTTCAACCAATTTATATGCACTGGAGCGTGTGCATGTAGTTCAGATTTGAATTATGCACATAAATGCATTGAAAACTCAGTTAATGCATAAAAATGTCCAAACGAACCCCGAAAATCACAAAAATTGACACAACACTCTTGTTGTTCTATGTTGACACGAGAAAAAATTGAAAGCAATAAGAGGCAATGTATATCTTTTCTTCCCCAAAGGTGGGACGTTCCCTACCGAAACCATCATGCTTGTTATGAGAAGCTTTGGTTTGTGAGAAGCATACAAACCTGCCCCAAATGGGACAAAAAATTTACCACAACATTTTGATGCCGCTCCATGATATCATGCCAAGTTTCATGAATTTCAGACGAGTTTTGGATTTACTAGAATTTAAAAACCAGGTATCTCAATGTTTGTGGCTGACTGACGGTGGCAGGGTGTTTGACATTCATTCCCATTTCTTGCATGAGACCTAAGCATGCACCCAAGGACAATTTATATGCACTGGAGCATGTGCATGTAGTTCAAATTTGAATTATGCACATAAATGCATTGAAAACTCAGTTAATTCATAAAAATGTCCAAACGAACCCTGAATAATTCTAAATTCTTTTACGACGCACATATAGTTGCATGTTCACTGCTGATAAAAGGTCTAGCAATTCAAACACCATCAATTGCCGCTGTGACCCCATTATGTAATTCAAATCAAGACGAAAAATCAAGTAGATCCCACACAGTTTATTATAACCAACCGTGTGAGATGTAGCACAAAATATCTTGGAGCACCGCCGGAGTATAGTATGCATACGGCTTACGCGAGAAGGTGCGACGGCTACAGTTCACAGCCCGCTCTGAATAAGGGACCGTGTCCGATGACACTTTGCACGCCAGTTTTTTCGCTGAAGCGATGCCAAATTTTCGGCTTCCGCGGAAATACCTACCTCCGCGCCCCTCCCCCTTACCAAAATCCACATTTCCCCTGTTTCCACCTTCCTTTCCAAGTTCAAACCTTCACTCCTTGCTTGCAGCACCGCCTCCTCGTCGGCGACCCTCCTTCACGCTGCTCGGCCTCGCCTATCCAGGCAGGTAATCCACACCCGACCCCCATCCTCCTCCTCCTTCCACATCCCACATGCCCCGACTGCCGGCACGAGCGCAACACCTTCCACCCAAATAAGCGCCGCTCTAAGCCATGGTGCACGCATTATAGCAAGTATCTCAAGGAGCATTTGGCAGCGGAGAAGCAAATCGCGGCCGCACGCGCGGATGAGGTCGCGATGGCTACCATTCGTGCCGACCCCCAGATCTTGGAGGAGCACCTCACCGTTGAGGTCACCGTCGACGCCTCATGCGCCGATGCCGCGACGCGGTTGGCTGCTTTAAACTACAGTTCGTGGCGTTTTCTCGAGGCCACCGTCGGTGCCTTCGATGAAGACTACGAGGTGTTTTCTCAGCGTGCACGTGCTTACCTCATCTCGAGAGCCAGCAGGTTCGGAGCGGCTCAGGCAACTCAGCACTACGACGAGGTCACCCACAATGCGGAGGCCTCGCCCTCTTCCATGTCCAAGGAGCAATCGTCATCGATATCTCCGACAATGAGGAGTAGCTTGTCTTATTAGCTCACTATAAGGAACCATGTTCAGTTTGCTAGCTACTACCTTTCCTTAACAAATTCTTGAGGATTGTGCTATCTACTTTTACCATGCAATCTTCCGCTCTAGAGTATATGTTCTATATGTCGTGCAATGTGGTGTTCAGTTAACTGTTTGGTTCAATTCTGCAAATGTGATGTTCAATTCTTCAGGGTGCAATTTTCCAAGTTGTCAAGCATGCTTGGTTTGGTTAACTATCCGATCTTCTATTAGGAGTATGTTATATTGTGCAATGTAGTGCTCAGTTAAAGTTTGGTTCATTTGTTGTGGAATTTAGTTAACTGGTTGGTTCAATTCTGCAATGCGATGTTCAGTTCTTGTGGGTGCATTCTGTTATTGTATACCATGTGAGAAATAAATTGAATTTGGCTATACTAAATACATGAGAAACAAATACAATTGCTATATTTCCAAGTTGTTAAGCATGCTTGGTTTGGTTAACTGTCTGATCTTCTATTAGGAGTATGTTATATTGTGCAATGTGGTGCTCAATTAACGTTTGGTTCATTTGTTGTGGTGTTTAGTTAACTGCTTGGTTCAATTCTGCAATGCGATGTTCAATTGTTGTGGCCGCATTCTGTTATTGTATACCATGTGTGAAATGAATCGAATTTGGTTGTACTAAATACATGAGAAACAAATACAATTGCTATTTTTCCAAGTTGCTAAGCATGCTTGGCTTGGTTAACTGTCTGATCTTCTATTAGGAGTATGTTATATTGTGCAATGTGGTTCTCAGTTAATGTTTGGTTCATTTGTTGTGGTGTTTAGTTAATTGCTTGGTTCAATTCTGCAATGCGATGTTCAATTGTTGTGGCTGCATTCTGTTATTGTATACCATGTGAGGAATAAATCAAATTTGGCTGTACTTAATACATGAGAAACTTATACAAGTGCTATATTTCCTAGTTCTTAATCATGCTTGGTTTGGATAAATGGGTTTTCCATGTGGCTTGAATTAATCTGATGAATCTACAATGTGCTTATTTATCATCAGCATATTTTACAGATAGCGTGCGAACCCTTACTTAACCTGATGACTAACTACCTTATATGTGTTGCAGGGAAACAATGGGAAGCACTGAGGTTTACAAGATGGCACTAACTATTATTCCTTGCCTTTTTTATTCTTTGGCCCATTTCCAATATAGAGAAGATATTTATGCACATCCTTGTTCTCAGGGTTCACTGATGATTACCTCTCAAACCCACTCTGTGGTCAGGAGGCAAGGAAAGTTTTCATACAACATCCACGGTTCAATATTGAAGTGTTCCTGAAGAGGTCGAAGGATGGACGGTCAATCATCCACAGGCACTGGCCTAAAGTTGCAAAGACCTTCAACATGAATGAAGGCTCAATATTCGCCTTCTGCTTCAGTAGTTTTCCAGATGAGATGCATCTGTCTATGTACCGTCTATGATGCTAATTTTGAAAGGTTCTAGATGTTGCATATGAAACTTGGTGCTGGTGCAGTTGTGTAATGGGGTAGCTGAGTGCTGAAGCTATATCATGTTGTACTCGGATGTATTTCAATTATGAAATCCTGCTTCCTTAATATGGAAATGAAATATATTATGTGCTTAATATGAATGTCAATTAGATTAGTAAATGGATTATTAATAATAGGGCAATTAGCCTGCTAATTGGGTTTTCTATTGCAAACGGTTATTGAGAAAACTCCGTGGGCGATGACCTCAGGCAACACACACAGTTTCTAGGAATAAACCGTGTTGGATCAATGAACAATCACACACGACATTCTCTTGAAAATTGTTTGCGTTACGCCACCTTGCGCAAATGTTTTCCTTAGAGTGACTGTGTGGGATGTATATATGAACGGAAACGTTTAGCGGGGACTGACTGTGTGGGATGTACTTATGACCGGAAACAATTTCTCCTGTATAATTGTATTTTTTAGCACTACTGTACGTATAACCGTATTTGGTCGCTGGCCGGTCGCACACGACCTCATTTTACCGAGCGTGTGTGCCAGGAGGGCATATCCTCGACGGTTTCTGGGTCGTGTGGGAAGGACCCCCCTATAGCAGTCACTCACTAGGTGATGGTTCTGAACGCCGTCGCGGAAAGGGGTTAAAAACCATTTGTATAGCACCGACGTGTACTAGTGCGGGATCGAATGGTCTCGGTGGGGTGCAACGTCCGCCTTATAGTGATGACGATGGGTGCAACGTCCACTACAAATAAAGGGTGCGATGGTTATGTGTAATCTAACGATGCGATGACACATTGTGAATGGGTTATGGAATCAACTGGAAAATTGATATGCCTGTACAATGTAAAACTGAGCTTCTTGTGCAACGACCAACTTAAAGAGAAGGCTCTCGTGCATAAGAAAAGGGTGCCCTCGGATGGATATGCACGGTTCCGACAATGAAAGATGGAGGTTCTTGTGCAACGACAAACTTATAGAGAAGGCTCTCGTGCACAAATAAAGGGTGCCCTCAAATGGATATGCACGATTCTGACAATGTAGTTCTTGAGCAATGAACAACTCATAGAGAAGGTTCTCGTGCACAAAAAAGGGTGCCCTTGGGTGGATATGCATGGTTCCAACAATGTAAAGCACAAATTCTTATGCAACGACCAACTTATAGAGAAGGCTCTCGTACACACAAAAAAGGGTGCCCTCGTGTGGGTATGCATGGTTCAGACAATGTAAAACGGAGGTTCTTGTGTAAAAGTTGCGGTGGTGCTATATCTAGCTATCTATCGCTCCATCCCTAGTCTTTTAACATTTGATTTAACGCGCACACATCATAATTTTTTTACACGGGGTCGAATGGTCTCGGTGGGTGCAACATCCACTTCAAAGAAAGAGTGCGGTGGTTGTGTGTGATAATCCCCAAGTGCAGGGAATCATCGTAGCTATTTCCAAAGGTGGAAGTGATAAGTATGGAGTGTCGAACCCACAAGGAGCTAAAGGTAAGAGCAATATTCTCTCAAGCCCTATCTGCCACTGATACGACTCTACGTACACGGAACGTTTGCTTCCAACTAGAAACGATAAATAAAACTACGTTGTGGGTATGAAGTGGATAACTTTGTATGATATCGGAGAGCTAAAATATAAAAGTAGGTGCTGTTATCATAAAGTTAGAATATATTACTAAATATTATAAATAGCGAGTGTGGAATAATGGTGGATCGGTGTGCGGAATTGTCCTAGGCAATTGTTAACAAGACCGATAGTCGTCATTGCAATTTCATATGAGGGAGAGGCATAAGCTAACATACTTTCTCTACTTGGATCATATGCACTTATGATTGGAACTCTAGCAAGCATCCGCAACTACTAAAGATCATTAAGGTAAAACCCAACCATAGCATTAACATATCAAGTCCCCTTTATCCCATACGCAACAACCCCCTTACTCGGGTTTATGCTTCTGTCACTCAAGCAACCCACTATAAGTGAATCATGAACGTATTGCAACACCCTACAGCGGGAATCCCTCATGCTTGCGCGACACGGAGGGCACAATAGGACAGCACCAAAATAAAACATACAACTCGTACCAATCTAGATCATCAATCAACCCAAAGACAAAAGGTATCTACTCAAAACATCATAGGATGGCAACACATCATTGGATCATAATATGTGGCATAAAGCACCATGTTCAAGTAGGGATTACAACGGGGAGCGGGAGAGTGGACGGCGTAAAAGAGATGAGGATGGTGATGATGATGGTGATGTTGATGAAGACGATCACCGCGGCGATGATTCCCCTCTCAATGGCACTCCGGTGCCACCAAGAGAGAGGAGGAGAGGTTCTCCCCCTTGTGCTTCCTCCTCCATGGCCTCCCCCCTAGATGGGGAAAGGTTCTCCCTCTGATCCTTGGCCTTCATTGCGTTGATGGTCTCTCCGGGATACTCCTCCATGGCCACCGGTGATGATGGCCCCCTTTGGCAGGGTGCCGGAGAGGGCCTAGATTGATTTCTCGTTGCTACAGAGGCTTCTGGTGGCGGAACTCCCAATCTAGGTTAATTTTCCGAGGTTTTTGTATTTATAGCAATTTTTGGCGTCGGTCTCATGTCAAGGAGGTGCCCGAGCTGTCCACGAGGCAGGCCCACGCGCCCAGGGGTGGGCGCGCCCCCCACCCTCGTGGGCAGCCCGGGACTCTTCTGGCCCAACTCTGATGCTCCGTGGTCTTCTTTTGGTCCATAAAAAATCATCAAAAATTGGCACGTCAATTGGACTCCGTTTGGTATTCCTTTTCTGCAAAACTCAAAAACAAGGAGAAAACGGAAACTGGCACTGGGCTCTAGGTTAATAGGTTAGTCCCAAAAATCATATAAAATAGCATATAAATGCATATTAAACATCCAAGATAGATAATATAACAGCATGAATACTTCATAAATTATAGATACGTTGGAGACGTATCAGTGTGTAACCTAATGATGCGATGACACATTGTTAATGGGTTATGGAATCAATTGGAAAATAGACATGGCTTTACAATGTAAAACTGAGGTTCTTGTGCAACGGCCAACTTATAGAGAAGGCTCTAGTGCACAAAAAAGGGTGCTCTCAGATGGATATGCACGGTTCCGACAATGTAAGACGGAGGTTCTTGTGCAACGACCAACTTATAGAGAAGGCTCTCGTGCACAGAAAAAAGGGTGTCCTCGGATGGATATGCATAGTTCCGACAATGTAGTTCTTGTGCAATGACCAACTTATGGAGAAGACTCTCATGCACAAGAAAAGGGTGCCCATGGGTGGATATTAAAATTCCGACAATGTAACAGAGGTTCTTGTGCAATGACCAAATTATAGAGAAGGCTCTCATGCATAAAAAAAGGGTGCCCTCACATGGGTATGCATGGTTCCGACAATGTAAAATGGAGGTTCTTGTGTAAAAGTTGCGGTGATGCTATATCTAGCTATCTATCGTTCCATCCCTAGTCCTTTAACATTTGATTTAACACGCATGCATCATAAGAAACTTACACATGGGTCGAATGGTCTTGGTGGGTGCAACGTCCGCCTTATAGTGACGACTGTGGGTGCAACGTCCACTGCAAAAAGGGTGCAGTGGTTATACGTAACCTAACGATGTGATGACACATTGTGAATGGGTTATGGAATCAGTTTGAAAACTGACATAGCTTTACAATGTAAAACTGAGATTCTTGTGCAATGACCAACTTATTGAGAAGGCTCTCGTGCACACACAAAAAAGGTGCCTCAAAACTAGAGGAAATATAACCTAGAGGCAATAATAAAGTTGTTATTTATATTTCCTTATATCATGATAAATGTTTATTATTCATGCTAGAATTGTATTAACCGAAAACTTAGTAAATGTGTGAATACATAGACAAAACTGAGTGTCCCTAGTATGCCTCTACTTGACTAGCTCATTAATCAAAGATGGTTAAGTTTCCTGACCATAGACATGTGTTGTCATTTTATGAAAGGGGTCACATCATTAGAGAATGATGTGATGGACAACACCCATCCGTTAGCTTAGCATAATGATCGTTAAGTTTTATTGCTATTGCTTTCTTCATGACTTATACATATTCCTCTGACTATGAGATTATGCAACTCCCGAATACCGGAGGAACACCTTGTGTGCTATCAAACGTCACAACATAACTGGGTGATGATAAAGATGCTCTAGAGGTGTCTCCGAAGGTGTTTGTTGGGTTTGCATAGATCAAGATTAGGATTTGTCACTCCGAGTATCGGAGAGGTATCTCTGAGCCCTCTCGGCAATGCGCATCACTATAAGCCTTGCAAGCAATGTGGCTAATGAGTTAGTTACGGGATGATGCATTATAGAACGAGTAAAGAGAATTGTCGGTAACGAGATTGAACTAGGTATGATGATACCGACGATCGAATCTCAGGCAATTAACATACCGCTGACAAAGGGAATAATGTATGTTGTTATTACGGTTTGACCGATAAAGATCTTCGTAGAATATGTAGGAACCAATATGAGCATCCAGGTTCCGCTATTGGTTATTGACCGGAGATGTGTCTCGGTCATGTCTACATAGTTCTCGAACCCGTAGGGTCCGCACGCTTAACGTTCGATGACGATTTGTATTATGAGTTATGTGTTTTCATGACTGAAGTTTGTTCGGAGCCCCGGATGAGATCACGGACACGACGAGGAGTCTCGAAATGGTTGAGAGGTTAATATTCATATATTAGAAGGTAGTATTCGGACATCGGAATGGTTTCGAGTGGTTCGGGTATTTTACCGGAGTATCGAGGGGTTACTGGAACCCCCCGGGGAAGTATTGGGCCTACATGGGCCTTAGTGGAGAGAGAGGAGGGCTGCCAGGGGTGACCCCCCCATGGCAGTCCGAATTGGACTAAGGGGAGGGGACGGCGCCCCCCTTTCCCTCTCCCTCTCCTTCCTTTTCCCCTCCGGTAAGAAAGGAAAAAAGGGGGGGCGAATCCTACTAGGAGTGGAGTCCTAGTAGGACTCCCCCATGGCGCGCCCCCTTGTGGCCAGCCACCTCCTCCCCTCCTTTATATACAGGGGCAGGGGGCACCCCATAGCACATCAATTGTTCTCTTAGCCGTGTGCGGTGCCCCCTCCACAGTTTACTCCTCCGGTCATAGCATCGTAGTGCTTAGGCGAAGCCTTGCGCGGATCACATCACCATCACCATCACCACGCCGTCGTGCTGACGGAACTCTCCCTTGACCCTCTGTTGGATCAAGAGTTCGAGGGACGTCATCGAGCTGTACGTGTGCTGAACTCGGAGGTGCCGTACGTTTGGTACTAGATCGGTTGGATCGTGAAGACGTTCGACTACGTCAACCGCGTTAACCTAACGATTTTGCTTTCGGTCTACGAGGGTACATGGTCACACTCTCCCCCTCTCGTTGCTATGCATCTCCTAGATAGATCTTACATGATCGTAGGAATTTTTTTGAAATTGCATGCTACGTTCCCCACCAGTGGCATCCGAGCCAGGTCTATGCGTAGATGATACGCATGAGTAGAAGTATAAGTGTAGAACACAAAGAGTTGTGGGCGATAATAGTCATACTGCTTACCACCAATGTCTTACTTTGATTCGGCGGTATTGTTGGATGAAGCGGCCGGACCAACATTACATGACCACGTTCATGAGACTGGTTCTACCGACGTGCTTCGCACACAGGTGGCTGGCAGGTGTCTGTTTCTCCAACTTTAGTTGAATCAAGTTTGACTACGACCGGTCCTTGTTGAAGGTTAAAACAACACACATGACGAAAAATCGTTGTGGTTTTGATGTGTAGGTAAGAACGGTTCTTGCTAGAAGCCCATACTAGCCACGTAAAACTTGCAACAACAAAGTAGAGGACATCTAACTTGCTTTTGCAGGGCATGTTGTGATGTGATATGGTCAAAACATGATGTGATATACGTTATTGTATGAGATGATCATGTTTTGTAAAAGTTAACGGCAACTGGCAGGAGCCTTATGGTTTTCGCTTAATTGTATGAAATGCAATCGCCATGTAATAGCTTTACTTTATCACTATGCGGTAGCGATAGTTTTAGAAGCAATAGTTGGCGAGACGACAACGACGCTACGACGGAGATCAAGGTGTCAAGCCGGTGATGATGGAGATCATGACGGTGCTTTGGAGATGGAGATCAAAGGCACAAGATGATGATGGCCATATCATGTCACATATTTTGATTGCATGTGATGTTTATCTTTTTATGCATCTTATTTTGCTTAGTACGGCGGTAGCTGATAACCCATAAGTATAGGGGCAGCAGTTTTCGAGGGTAGAGTATTCAACCCAAATTTATAGATTCGACACAAGGGGAGCCAAAGAATATTTGAAGGTATTAGCAGCTGAGTTTTCAATTCAACCACACCTGGAGATTAATTATCTGCAGCAAAGTGATCAGTAGCAAAGTAATATGATAGTTTTTATAATAGTGGCAGCAGTAACGGTAACGGTAACAGTGATAACAATATTTTTGTAGCAAGTGTAACAGTGATGATAGCAGTAGTAACTTAGCAAGAAAATATATAAGATAAGTTCGTAGGCATTGGATCGGTGACTTGTTGGATGATATTCATCATGAGACAGTTATAACCTAGGGCGATACGGCACTAGCTCCAGTTCGTCGATATAATGTAGGCATGTATTCCATAAATAGTCATGCGTGCTTATGGAAAGAACTTGCATGACATCTTTTGTCCTACCCTCCCGTGGCAGCGGGGTCCATATTGGAAACTAAGGGATATTAAGGCCTCCTCTTAATAGAGAACCGGAACAAAGCATTAACACATAGTGAATACAAGAACTCCTCAAGCTACGGTCATCACCGGGAGTGGTCCCGACTATTGTCACTCCGGGGTTGCCGGATCATAAGACGTAGTAGGTGACTATAACTTGCAAGATCGGATCTAGAACATGGATATAATTGTGATAACATAAACGGTTCAGATCTAAGTTCATGGCACCCGAGCCCAAAGTGACAAGCATTAAGCATAGGAAAGTCATAGCAACACCAATCTTAGAACACAGTGGATACTAGGGATCAAGATCTAACAAAACTAACTCGATTACATGATGAATCTCATCCAACTCCTCACCGACCAGCGAGCCTACGAAGGAATTACTCACTCCACTACAAAAAAGACACATCTGTGACATTTTGGGCCGAACGAATTTTTTTCCTGTCATGCTTATGACACTTCTATGACGATAATTGTGACAAAACCCGGTATCATCATAGATGTGGTGGGCTCCTACTTCTATGACAAAAAATCATGACGGAAAATGGGCTTTTTGTCCGGGCGGGCCGGAGACGCAGCTGCATGACATTCTTTGGGCCGTCCATAACGGAGAAAACCGTGGTAGAAGCGAGGGCGAGGAAAATATCAGGGGAGTCCCCGGTTACTGTGGGTGGTCGGGGGCCGAGTGATGCGCGTTTATCTCATACGTACGCACGTGTGTGCGAGGAGTTGCGCTCTAACTGAACCCGAGCGAGGCGTTGGGCTCTAACTGAACCCGAGCGATTGCGCTGCAGGCTACGCGTTACTGAACCCGAGCGATTGATCGATGGCTGTTAACTGAACCCGATCGAGCGTTTCCTTCGCTACTGCTGCTAACTGAAGCCGGTCGATGCTGCCTCTGGATGAACAGTGAGTGTTGTTTGGGGGTTTGGATGAACAGGACCCCGTTGTAGTAGAGGCCGTTGCCACTGGATGAACAGTACCCCGATTGATTGAGATGGTGGATGAATAGGACCCCGAGGAGGGCTGGATGAACAGGACCCCGTGGAGGGCTAGAAGAACAAGACCTCGTGGAGGGCTGATTGAACAGTAGCCGGTGGAGGGTGATACGTCTGCAATGTATCTATAATTTTTGATTGTTCCATGCTATTATATTATCTATTTTGGATGTTTAATGGGCTTTAATATACCTTTTTATATTATTTTTGGGACTAACCTATTAACCGAAGGCCTAGTGCAAATTGCTGTTTTTTTGCCTATTTCAGTGTTTCGCAGAAAAGGAATATCAAACGGAATTAAACCTTCTCGAGGATCGTTTTTGGAACAAACGCAATCCAGGAGACTTGGAGTGGACATCAAGGAAGCAACGAGGAAGCCACGAGGCAGGAGGGCGCGCCCCGGGGGGTGGGCGCGCCCCCCACCCTCGTGGGCCCCTCGCAACTCCACCGACCTACTTCTTTCGCCTATATATACTCTTATACCCTGAAACCTTCAGGGAGAGCCACGAAATACCTTTTCCACCACCGCAACCTTCTGTACCCGTGAGATCCCATCTTGGGGCCTTTTCGGGCGATCTGCTGGTGGGGGATTCGATCATGGAGGGCTTTTACATCAACACCATAGCCTCTCTGATGATATGTGAGTAGTTTATCACAGACCTTCGGGTCCATAGTTATTAACTAGATGGCTTCTTCTCTCTCTTTGGATCTCAATACAAAGTTCTCCTCGATTCTCTTGGAGATCTATTCGATGTAACTGCGATGTGTTTGCCAAGATCCGATGAATTGTGGGTTTATGAACTTGATTATCTATGAATATTATTTGAATCTTCTCTGAATTCTTATATGCATGATTTGATATCTTTGCAAGTCTCTTCGAATTATCGGTTTAGTTTGGCCTACTAGATTGATCTTTCTTGTAATGGGAGAAGTGCTTAGCTTTGGGTTCAATCTTGCGGTGTCCTTTCCCAGTGACAACAGGGGCAGCAAGGCACACATTGTATTGTTGCCATCGAGGATAAAAATATGGGGTTTATGTCATATTGCTTGAGTTTATCCCTCTACATCATGTCATCTTGCCTAATGTGTTACTCTATTCTTATGAACTTAATACTCTAGATGCATGCTGGATAGCGGTCAATGTGTGGATTAATAGTAGTAGATGCAGAATCGTTTTGGTCTACTTGTCACGGACGTGATGCCTATATTCATGATCATTGCCTTAGATATCATCATAACTATGCGATTTTCTATCAATTGCTCGGCAGTAATTTGTTCACCCACCGTAATACATGCTATCTTGAGAGAAGCCACTAGTGAAACCTATGGCCCCCGGGTCTACTTTACATCATATAAGTTTCCAATCTACAATTCTAGTTTACTATTTATTTCGCAATCTTTACTTTCCAGTCTATACAATAAAAATACCAAAAATATTTATTTTATTATCTTTATCAGATCTCACTTTTGCAAGTGGTCGTGAAGGGATTGACAACCCCTTTATCACGTTGGTTGCAAGGTTCTTATTTGTTTGTGCAGGTACTAGGTGATTTGCGTGTAGTCTCCTACTTGATTGATACCTTGGTTCTTCAAAACTGAGGGAAATACTTACGCTACTTTGTTGCATCACCCTTTCCTCTTCAAGGGAAAACCAACGCATGCTCAAGAGGTAGCAAGAAGGATTTCTGGCGCCGTTGCCGGGGAGATCTACGCACAAGTCAAGACATACCAAGTACCCATCACAAACTCTTATCCCTCGCATTACATTATTTTCCATTTGCCTCTCGTTTTCCTCTCCCCCACTTCAGCTTTGCCGGTTTTTTCGCCCTTATTCGTTCGTCTCTTTTTTTGCTTGCTTCTTGTGTGTCCGTGTGTTACATCGTTTATTTTGCTGTTATGGCTAGTCCTTCTATCACTGTTAGTACTCCTGATTTTGAAGTTCTCCACTTCAAACAAAGACAAGGAGAGAACTTAAATGATGCTTGGTATATCATGGTAGAATCTTATCGTAGTTGCACCATAGAGGGAGATTTCAAGATTTTACTTTGCAGTTTTTATGTTGGGCTTACCTTACCCCATAGACAACTCCTTGATTTTTCCGCCAAAGGGAACTTTATTGAAGTTGACCCTAGTATTGCTTATGAAATTACAGAGGGGATAGTAGGAGTATTTCCCCCACGAAAGGGACTTCACCTTACGCAAGAAGGAACCCAAATTTTAGAGAAATTATGCGAATTGAATTTTTTTATTGAACCTCTTAAAAATATTGGTGGAAATCTTAACCGCATGAATATGTTGATTACACTCTGCAATAAGCGGTTGGATGCTCTAGATCTAAAGATCTCCGAGCATTAAGGGAAACGTAAGGAACCTCCCGGCCTAGAACTATTCTTGTTTTTTATGCCTAGCTAGGGGCGTTAAACGATAGCGCTTGTTGGGAGGCAACCCAATTTTATTTTTGTTCCTTAATTTTTGTTCCTGTTTAGTAATAAATAATTCATCTAGCCTCTGTTTAGATGTGTTTTTATGTTTTAATTAGTGTTTGTGCCAAGTACAACCAATAGGATCTTCTTGGGTGATAGTTGTTTGATCGTGCTGAAAAAGACAGAAACTTTGCAATCACGAAAATAGTTGTTAAAATTCACCAGAACGTGATAAAATACCAATTGTTTTTGGCAGTATATCAATATAAAAATTATCCAGGTTATCCTAGTTTCTCAGAATTTTTAGATTTCTAGAAGTACTCGAACAAATCATATTGCTACAGACTGTTCTGTTTTTGACAGATTCTGTTTTTCATGTGTTGTTTGCTTATTATGATGAATCTATGGCTAGTATCGGGGGGTATGAATCATAGAGAAGTTGGAATACAGTAGGTTTAACACCAATATAAATAAAGAATGAGTTCATTACAGTACCTTAAGGTGGTGGTTTGTTTTATTTCGCTAACGGAGCTCATGAGATTTTCTGTTGAGTTTTGTGTTGTGAAGTTTTCAAGCTTTTGGGTAAAGATTTGATGGATTATGGAATAAGGAATGGCAAGAGCCTAAGCTTGGGGATGCCCAAGGCACCCCAAGGTAAAATTCAAGGACAACCAAAAGCCTAAACTTGGGGATGCCCCGGAAGGCATCCCCTCTTTCGTCTTCGTCTATCGGTAACTTTACTTGAGGCTATATTTTTATTCACCACATGATATGTGTTTTGCTTGGAGCGTCTTGTATGATTTGAGTCTTTGCTTTTTAGTTTACCACAATCATCCTTGTTGTACGCACCTTTTGGGAGAGACACACATGAATCGGAATTTATTAGAATACTCTATGTGCTTCACTTATATCTTTTGAGCTAGATAATTTTGCTCTAGTGCTTCACTTATATTTTTTAGAGCACGGTGGTGGTTTTATTTTATAGAAATTATTGATCTCTCATGCTTCACTTATATTATTTTGAGAGTCTTTTAGAACAGCATGGTAATTTGCTTTGGCTATAAAATTACTCCTAATATGATAGGCATTCAAGATGGGTATGATAAAAACTTTCATATAGAGTGCATTGAATACTATGATACTTGATAGATGTTTTGAGATATAAAGGTGGTAATGTTAGAGTCATGCTAGTTGGGTAATTGTGAAATTGAGAAATACTTGTGTTAAAGTTGGCAAGTCCCGTAGCATGCACGTATGGTAAACGTTGTGTGACAAATTTGAAGCATGGGGTGTTCTTTGAGTGCTTTCCTTATGAGTGGCGGTCGGGGACGAGCGATGGTCTTTTCCTACCAATCTATCCCTCTAGGGGCATGCGTAGTCGTACTTTTCTTCGAGGGCTAATAAACTTTTGCAATAAGTATATGAGTTCTTTATGACTAATGTGAGTCCATGGAACATACTCACTCTTACCTTTCCGCAATTTGCTAGCCTCTACGGTACCGTGCATTTCCCTTTCTCACCTCGAGAGTTGGTGCAAACTTCGTCGGTGCATCCAAACCCCGTGATACGATACGCTCTATCACACATAAGCCTCCTTATATCTTCCTCAAAACAGCCACCATACCTACCTATTATGTCATTTCCGTAGCCATTCTGAGATATATTGCCATGCAACTTTCCACCGTTCCGTTTATTATGACACGCTCCATCATTGTCATATTGCTTTGCATGATCATGTAGTTGACATCGTATTTGTGGCAAAGCCACTTTCATAATTCTTTCATACATGTCGCTCTTGATTCATCGCATATCCCGGTACACCGCCGGAGGCATTCACATAGAGTCATATTTTTGTTCTAATATCAAGTTGTAACATTGAATTATGAGTAAATAAAAGTGTGATGATCATCATTATTAGAGCATTGTCCCATGTGAGGAAAGAATGATGGAGACTTTGAAATAAATAAAAAAGAGGCCAAAGAAGCCCAAATAAAAAAAGAGGCCAAAGAGCCCAAACAAAAAAATGGGAGAAAAGGAGAGAAGGGACAATGTTACTATCCTTTTTCCACACTTGTGATTCTAAATAGCACCAGGATCTTCATGTTAGAGAGTTTCTTATTTTGTCACTTTCATATACTAGTGGAAATTTTTCATTATAGAACTTGGCTTGTATATTCCAGTGATGGGCTTCCTCAAAATGCCCTAGGTCTTCGTGATCAAGCAAGTTGGATGCACACCCACTTAGTTTCTTTTGATGAGCTTTCATACACTTATAGCTCTAGTGCATCCGTTGCATGGCAATCCCTACTCCTCACATTGACATCAATTGATGGGCATCTCCATAGCCCGTTGATTAGCCGTGTCAATGTGAGACATTCTCCTTTTTTTCTTCTCACATAACCCCCATCATCATATGCTATTCCACCTATAGTGCTATATCCATGGCTTGCGCTCATGTATTGCGTAAGGGTTGAAAAGGCTGAAGCGCGTTAAAAAGTATGAACCAATTGCTCGGCTTGTCATCGGGGTTATGCATAATGGGAGCATTTTGTGTGATGAAAATGAAGCATGGCCAAACCATATGATTTTGTAGGGATAAGCTTTCTTTGGCTATGTTATTTTGATAAGAGATAATTGCTTGGTTATCATGCTTGAAGTATTACTATTTTTATGTCAATATTAAACTTTTATCTTGAATCTTTTGGATCTGAACATTCGTGCCACAATAAAGAGAATTAAATTGAAAATTATGTTACGGAGCATTCCACATCAAAAATTCTGTTTTTATCATTTACCTACTCGAGGACAAGCAGGAATTAAGCTTGGGGATGCTTGATACGTCTCCAACGTATCTATAATTTTTTATTGTTCCATGCTATTATATTATCTGTTTTGCATGTTTAATGGGCTTTAATATACCTTTTTATATTATTTTTGGGACTAACCTATTACCCGAAGGCCCAGTGCAAATTGCTGTTTTTTTGCCTATTTCAGTGTTTCGCAGAAAAGGAATATCAAACGGAATCCAAATGGAATGAAACCTTCGCGGGGATCTTTTTTGGAACAAACACAACCCAGGAGACTTGGAGTGGACGTCAAGGAAGTAGCGAGGAAGCCATGAGGCAGGAGGGCGCACCCCCCACCCTTGTGGGCCCCTCGCAGCTCCACCGACCTACTTCTTTCGCCTATATATACTCTTATACCCTGAAACCTTCGGGGAGAGCCACGAAACACCTTTTCCACCGCCGCAACCTTCTGTACCTATGAGATCCCATCTTGGGGCCTTTTCCGATGATCTGCCGGAGGGGCATTCAATCACGGAGGGCTTCTACATCAACACCATAGCCTCTCCGATGATGTTTGAGTAGTTTATCACAGACCTTCGGGTCCATAGTTATTAGCTAGATGGCTTCTTCTCTCTCTTTGGATCTCAATACAAAGTTCTCCTCTATTCTCTTGGAGATCTATTCGATGTAACTCTTTTTGTGGTGTGTTTGCCGAGATCTGATGAATTTTGGGTTTATGAACTTGATTATCTATGAATATTATTTGATTCTTCTCTGAATTCTTATATGCATGATGTGATATCTTTGTAAGTCTATTTGAATTATCGGTTTAGTTTGGCCTACTAGACTGATCTTTCTTGCAATGGGAGAAGTGCTTAGCTATGGGTTCAATCTTGCGGTGTCCTTTCCAAGTGACAGCAGGGGCAGCAAGGCACACATTGTATTGTTGCCATCGAGGATAAACAGATGGGGTTTATGTCATATTGCTTGAGTTTATCCCTCTACATCATGTCATCTTGCCTAATGCGTTACTCTATTCTTATGAACTTAATACTCTAGATGCATGCTGGATAGCGGTCAATGTGTGGAGTAATAGTAGTAGATGCAGAATCGTTTTGGTCTACTTGTCACGGAAGTGATGCCTATATTCATGATCATTGCCTTATATATCATCATAACTATGCGCTTTTCTATCAATTGCTCGGCAGTAATTTGTTGACCCACCATAATACATGCTATCTTGAGAGAAGCCACTAGTGAAACCTATGGCCCCCGGGTCTACTTTACATCATATAAGTTTCCAATCTACAATTCTAGTTTACTATTTACTTTGCAATCTTTACTTTCCAATAGATACAATAAAAATACCAAAAATATTTATTTTATTATCTTTATCAGATCTCACTTTTGCAAGTGGCCGTGAAGGGATTGACAACCCCTTTATCGCGTTGGTTGCAAGGTTCTTATTGGTTTGTGCAGGTACTAGGCGATTTGTGTGTAGTCTCCCACTGGATTGATACCTTGGTTCTCAAAAACTAAGGGAAATACTTACGCTACTTTGCTGCATCACCCTTTCCTCTTCAAGGGAAAACCAATGCATGCTCAAGAGGTAGCAGAGGGCTGGATGAACAGTAGCCCATGGAGGGGTGGTTGAACAGGACCCCGTGGAGAGGGCTGGTTGAACAGTAGCTGGTAGAGGCTGGATGAACAGGAGCCCGTGGATGAACAGTCGCAGGTGGAGGCTGGAGGAGGTCGACGGTGGATGAACAATAGCCCGTGGAGGCTGGAGGAGGTTGACGGTGGAGATGAACAGTATCCCGTTGAGTCCCGTTTTTGGGTACGCCACACCCCTCCCGATGAACAGGACCCCCGTTTTGACCGTATTCTCCAACACAAGTCCGTTTCCTCCGTTTTGCGGTACGCCACACCCCTCCCGATCAACAGGACCCCATTTCGACCGTAGGAGGTCCGTTTCCTCCATTTTGCGGTACGCCAGACCCCTCCCGATGAACAGGATCCCGTTTCCACCATGGCCGGTCGATCACAAGGCCGTTTCCTCCGTTCTGCGGTACGCCAGGCCTCGTTTCCATCGGCTGTTCCGTCCAAGCCGGTTGGCTCCCGATGAACAGCACGTGTTCCGTTGCCTCCCGATGAACACGACTCATTCCATTGCCTCCCCATGAACACGACGACGACGCAGTTTCTTCGTTTCGACCCAGCCACAGCCATGTACACGAGCCCTGGCCGTATGTATGCACGAGTAGGCATTCGAGACCCCGCCCGTATGTACGTATGTGGCCGTATTTACTTTCTTGCACCTTGGCCGTTGTATGTACGTGTACATGCTACATGCGCGCCTGTACTACCACACGTGCACGCCTCTACTATCACATGTGCCCTTCCTTACACGGCCATAGTTCATTGCTGCAACCTGCAGACAGACCGATTGACCAGTTTGTACGTACACGTTCGCGACCAGACTGACAGCGCTACGTACGCTTTGACCGGGTGGGTCTCGACTGTCAGGCATTTCCTTGCGTGCGAAGATGTAGCTGGTGGGTCCCAACAGTCAGGGGCGAATCATTTTTTTTGCCCGTAATATGGACGCACTTCCTTGCGTGCGAAGATGTAGCTGGTGGGTCCCAGCAGTCAGGGGGAAACATTTTTTCGTGAAATACGGTGGCCTGTCCGGTGGGTCCCTGCTGTCAGGTGGAGGAATCATTAATTTCCGCGTAATAAGGAGGCACTTCCTTGTTGCGGCCGTGGACCCAGCTGTCAACCTCTCAACGTACAGTACTCTTCCGGTGGAAGTCGTTCGTTACCCACTTTGACCACGCTGCACCGAGAGCACCAAGGCGGTGGACGACGGTGAGGCCTAGGAAGGGAACGATGCAGAGCCGGGGAAGACACGGCGGTGGATGCCCATGCAGAGATGAGTACGAGGGCTCACTGGTTCGGCTGCGGTGTGAGGCTACCATCGCCGCAGGGCCTGGCCAGCGTTGGGAGTAGTAGGGGGTGGTGAGGCCTCCACGGCAGCACAGCCAGCCACGAGAGGCAAGAGTACGCGGTGGTTTGGACGGCTGGAGCAAGAAAATAAGAGGTTGAAGAAGCAGGACGACCATTGGGTGTTAACAATCCAATGGTCACTGGTGATAGAATCGTTTGTTGACTAAGTTGACAGAGCCCTCCGTCCGCGTCAACTTAGTAGGCCCACAAGTCAGCCTCCCACTATGGTGGGTCCCAGCTAGCAGGGGGGTATTCATTTTTTTGTGCGTCATAAGGAGGCACTTCCTTGCGTGCGAAGATATAGCTGGTGGGTCCGAGCTGTCAGCAGGAGTATTCATTATTTTTGGCATAATAAGGAGGTACTTGCTTGCGTGTGGCCATGGACCATGTGGGTCCCAACTTTCGGCCTCTCTATGTACGTCCCTCTTCCGATGTTGTCGTTTGTTGACAACATTGACCATGCCGTGCCAAGAACACCAGCGCGATGGACGACGGTGAGACCCAGGAAGGGAATGACCCGGAGGCGGCAAAGCCACAATAGTGGAGGGATGTGGGTGAGTAGAGGGATGGTCTGGCCAGCGGTGGGAGTAGTAGGGGGCGGTGAGGCCTGCACGATAGCACAGCCGGCCATGGGAGGCGGGAGTAGGCGGTCCCACCGGCGCTGGATTTGGCGGCTGGAGCAAGAAGATCAGAGATTGAAGAAACACGACGGCCGTTGGATTGACATCCGATGGTGACGTCTGCGAGAATCGTTTGTTGTCGTATATAATAAGTAAAAAAATCTTGCATACGCGTCAACTTAATAGGCCCACAAGTTAGACCATTCCCTATTTTTTAATAATTTATATATAGCTCATTGCAACTTCTTATGCAATTTATTGCAGTCCATTTTTTTTGTTGGCCAGCGCCAGGGTTAAAATTTTAAACGAAATTTCGCATATTTCTGTGGGTTCCAAACTATTTTTAATACCGAAATGTCGAGCCAGATTTAAAGTACTTTGAAGATATATTTAAATTAGGTTAAAGCCCAGTGAAATTGGAATCTAAAAATGTGAAAAAATTCAGAAATTATAAAGTAATTGCCAATTTGTCATCTATTTTTATATTTACAGCCCATTTCATATTACTTTCAAGATTTGCAGGCGTCTTGAGAGAGTTGCAGCCCATCAAGGCATAGAAAAATAAGTAGGCCTAGATTGGGTATTCTTCAAAAAAATAAACTGGGCTCATTTTCACAAAACAAAATAGTTGGGCTGGTCATGTGGTGAACATAAAATATAAGCCTAGGCTAGACGGGCCACAACCCAGTTGTAACCCTGCTCCGTCTCAACAATAACAAAAAAATACTGCTCGAGCAGCTACGTCCCAGGTGTCAGCCGATCTTATGCTGTTCTCTTGTCTATTGACTATATACGCTGACAATGTCTTGGGTCCCAGATGTCAGGAAACCACTAGCAAGAAGCATTTTCTTTTTCCATACGCTGACAATGGAGTATATATATATATATATATATAACAAAAAATGAGGAACTTCCTTGCGTCCGGCCATGGACATGGTGGGCCCCTACTGTCATCCTCTCCACATACAGTCCTCTGCCGATTCCTCTTGTTTGTTGACCATGTTGACAACGCGAGAGGGCGGCGCCGCGGCAAGCGCAGCAAAGCGTGCGGAGGACGGCGGCGAGGCCTCGGAGGTCGGCGTTAACGATTTAGGAGACGGTGGGGCGGCGATGCGTGCGCTGAGGCGCACCCAGCCGTGGGAGGTGGAAGCAAGCGGCCCCGCCGGCGCTGGTTTGGTTTTCGCGGCTGGAGGAAGACAGGACTGAAGAAACACGACAGACTGTAAAAGCAGTAGGAGTACTTAACAACCTTAACTGAAACCAGCAGGGGCACTTAACAACCATAGCTGAAAGCAGTATGAGTACTTATATAGGTTCAACCGTACAAAGCACGCCTCGAACAATGCTACTTTGCCTACAGTTAACCAAAGGGTGAGGCCGCCAAGCCCCAGGACAAGGCCCAGGCGTCACCCCGCGCATACACAACCTTCTGAAAGCGACTTCATCTCGCAATGTGGTCAATAAACAGGATATTCACTTTAGAGCCATGGAAAAGCAGGAACATAATCTTCTGTCCTATTCTCCAAGATGGATGGGCCTTCATTATTTGAGACCACCCATGAATAAGTATATTTTCACCTCCAAGGGGAATGGAGTAGGTCGACATAAACATCATGTTGTGACCAAGCGCAAGTCTGACCCGACCATGGTCAGGCATCTGTATAGGAACAATAGAACTGGGCAGTTCCTGTTTCAAGAAGATCATAGCTGTAAAATTGTGCGTAAGCAAGAGTTTATGAACAACATATATAACAGAAAACAGCTCGTACCATAAGTTTCTCAACACAGTTGGATCTGTTCAACGAGTGCAGCAGTGGCACACATATCCCACGTGGCCTTCCACCATTGAAACGCCCCACAAGGACCTCAACACGATCAATAAAGAGTAGGAACTTGTGGATGTCGTCCAAGTCAACTTCAGTGCCATGAGTAACAGCCGAGTTCTTATAGAATAACAAACGAGTAGCTTGTTTAACTCTGAAAAAAACCTACACATGCCACCAATTATAAGAAAATATTACTTAGAAGTAGCATCTTTGTGAGAAATTCATTGCTACTTCTAAAGTTAAATTGTGATTAGTTAGACAGAATAGGTGGATTAAGAAGTAATCGAGGCAAGAAGCAAGAACCAGATACAAAACTAACATGGATGAACAATTGGAACAACGTCGGGGTGGAACATCGCAGTGAAGATGAGACCAAGTTCTGGTATTTACATCAACATTCGTGCGCCAACTTTCAGTCTGTAACACTTGAGAAAGTTTATCCAAGTTCGGCCATAAAAAAGCAGCGATCTTCTTGGTTCATGAACCCAACTCGAAACTTATATCCATGGCTTGTCTTCACTGTTACCATTAAACTGGTGTATTCAGTTATGGCAAGGCCGAGCATCTTGAGTACATGTGTTCTGGCAGAGCAAGGAATGCACTGCAGGAAAAATAATATGAGAACACAATGTATTCCCTATATCCAAATCTAGAAATAATTTCCTCCTTCATGTCATTGTTGACCATGGTACTAGTACCTTTTATCCAAATATAGCAATCCAAATTTCCAAATTAGTCGACAGCATGTTCAAAAAACCCCACCCTCCCGGATAGAAAAGAGGATTCTAGGAACATACTATGCGCGTTTTAAAATCCTGTGTTACGATGAGAAGGAACAAGTGTGGCGTCTCGCCGAGGGCGCAGAAACATGTAGGGTCCTCGCACTTTGGGCACTGCAAATGAAACACACTAGATTCAGTAGGAAGAAATATGCATCAACGGCGGCGGCTGCCATCCTAGGAGTACCCGCGACCAAGGGACTTGGATTTATCGGGGATGGATGAAGAATTCGTACCAGGTTCTCCATGAGAAAACCCTATGCAATCACCGAGCGGGGGTTTTCTCTAAACAAGCAGACGAGGGAGAAGGGGATTCAGGCCCAGTGAAATATTGCCGCTTTGTTCGTCCAGCTTACTGCTAAAGCTGGAAAGGTGGGGTTTTTTGTGATTTGATGGCTCATTGGGCATTAATGCAGAGCTACGACCGGGGTGTGTCTACCGTGCAGTTGTGCACTCTAATTTGGTGCATATGGCACGTGGATCCCGTTGCCGGATGCCCCACATATCAGTGAAAGGAAGTAGAAAGACAGGAGTAACTAGTTATTACACATAAATATATTTTTGACAGAGAGATATTCCCTCTGTAAAGAAATATAAAGATCTTTTATATCACAAATTTATACATAAGAAAAATCAAGGAGAATATATATAACATATGTAATTATAAAAAAACAGAGTTTTTTTAGCACGGTATAGACGAGTTGGTGATGATGGTGTGCCTGTCATCCTGTAATATAGGTCGTCCGATTTATATCTGACGGATAGGAAGGAAACTATGGCAATTTTGCAAAAAGGTACCCACACACCTCTCCACATTTGCAAATAAGGCCTTCCCTCGTTCATCCTTTTCTCTCACAAGATAAAATACTCATACAAATGCATCTTGATGTTACGTGCAACGCACGGGCATTATGGGGGTTCAGCTGAGAAATACTCAGACAGGCTCACGGTTCTGGACTTTAGGCCACAGGCAAGTGGGCCTGCATGTTTGGGGGCCCATGTGTTCTACCTCAGTGCTTTTCATATTGCAAGCGGTCGGTACGGCGCTGGTTTTAGATGCTGACGCAAGGCGAATACATAAAATTGGATAAAGCAAGGCAGCTGTTGGAATGAAATCAAACGGCAGTTCCTAACCAGCAATCAGAGTTGCAATTCTATCAACGATACTGTCGTACTACTTATACACACAGGACACTTGTTTCACCATGCCAGAGTATTATATCAAAATCTCTCGGAGGATAGATTAGTTTGGCAGTTGCGTGCTGCTACTCAAGAATTTCAAAGTTGATTTGGACCAGCTCTCCTTGCCGAGAAAGTTCGATTTTGACGTCATCCCCTACCGCAAGATATGATTTAGATTTTAACCTTGACCATCCTTTAGCATCAATCGTCATGCGACCATCCTTTGTACTTATGGTATATTGAGCAGGTTCATTCACACCAAGGCTGCGCATGGTAAGAGAAACTTGGCCACGGTCGCCCGGATTGTTGAATGACTCCCTTGTTGCTCTTGGAATTCTCTGTTTGCAAACAAGAAGACATACACAAACAGTTAGATCAACACAGTGAATCATGTGAAACAACATGGAAAGAAAAAAGAACGAAGCACTTGGGCGGCCAATGCTTACCAAGAAGGTGGACATGTCGGTTTTTGTAAGGACTTTGGTATATAAAGTGCAAACTGCAGCCTAGTCTGTTGCCGGTGCAACTGCTGGTTCCATTGCCGCTGCACGGGCCGGAGCAGATACAAGTGCAAGATTTGGTGCAGGTGCCGAAGCCGTTGCTGGTGCCCGTGCCGGTGCGACTGGTAGTGCCGCTGCTGCTGCTGGAGATGGTGCTCCTTGTAGAGCTGGTGCCCGTGTCGGAGCACGTGCCGGTGTCGATGTCCGATCCATTGGTAGATCAGCCTGATCCGCTGACGCGGTCGGTGCCCAATCCTCAGCTGGATCAGACTAAGCTGCTGCCATTGTCAGTGCAAGAGCAACTGCCGGTGCTCGATCTATTGCTGAAGTGGTACCGATGTGCGAGACATCGGCGATCGTGTCTGTTCTGCTATGATCAGCTTTCTAACTTGACTAGGCTCCGTGACGGTGATCCAGTCTTTTTCTTCATTCTTTTAAACACGAGAAGGACTAATTGTGGCGTGTTTGTTAAACCAAACTGCAGTTCATCATAGGGATTCAGCTTGTACTCAAAAAATAGACTGATCCAATTTTTTCCAGTAATATAAGTGATGGACAATGCCTTCGTTACTGACACGACATAAGAAGTGAAACCTGCAAAAATATCCATCGTAGAGCAAACCAAACGGTTTATTCTGTGATGAATGTCACATGGCAAAACCTGCATCGTAAAATTGCAGCAAAAGAAAGAAAACATGACATTAAATCAATAAGATTTAGACAGTATATCAATAACATTTACTTGATGTGACACGAGTGAATCCTTACCAGGAAATCACTATGTTGAATTACTAAACAGAAGATTGGTCGTCCAACTATGTGTGGCATGCAGGGCCCCCGCCTACTCCCACAAGCAGGACAATCCAAAGGTCGTGACAAATCAAATGGACCGAACATCCACTGGACTGGAAATCCTGGTGGGTGCGATAAACCCTGCAATGCATACAGATATTGGAGTGTAACCATAATTGATAAACCCTCCTCACAAAAAAGATGATCTGGATACTTCAAAATATACAGACTAAATTGAGTGGATAGACATTAATATAGACTGTTCTCAGGACTCACCACACACCAAAAGCGGCAGTACTAAACAATACAGGGTTCACAAACACAAATCAAGTATTGAACAATAGTACTTACTATAGACAAGCAAAGTTGCACTAATTAAACTCTACAGACTATTTCTTGCCACCGACCTACGGGATGAACCCCGCATAACTGACTAGGCCATGGACTTCGTGAGAGATGTCTACCGGCACCATCACCATCTCCTCAACCTTGGAGAACCTAACAGAGTGGTCTTTCCACTCATAAACATGACGATGAAGACAGGCCGCACCAGATTTGTCAGGAAGCTTTACAAGAACCACACCCTTTGTAATCGAAGGCACAACCAGGAAATTGTTGTGGTCAAGTACAACCTCGAGAACACGTCTGGGTACAATGCTACAGAAAACGCTAGTTCAGGACATGTGGCGACAAGGACACATCAGCTAGATAGTTTAGCAATAGAACTCATCCTTAGGTCTTCCAGTTCACACGGCATGACTTTGAAAACTTCATCTCCACCGTGGACCTGGTTCTAATTCAAACAGAAACCAAATATTTTATTACTACCTTCGTTCAGAAATATAAGATGATATTCGGTATTTTACTCCATATATGACTACATATATGCACAGAAATGAGTGAACAAAGACAGAACATGTCTTCAAAGGCATGAGAGCAGAGGGATTACTTGCAATATCCATAACACAAGTTACTGATGCAAATATACCCTCTTCAAACACTACAAAAAAATACACTTCCGTGATGATACGTGTTTGTCACAGTAGGTCGCGTTTTTTGTCATGCATGTACATCCATGACGATTTTATGACAGAATCAAGATAGTCATACCTGTGTTGTCGTAGAAGTGTTCCATGACATTACCAAAATTATCATCACGGAAGTGTCCACTTCCATGACGATAAATCGCGCGTCAGAGAAGTGCTTTCGTCAAGGGTGACCGACACATGGCATCCACCGTAACGGAACGCCGTTAAGCTATCGAGTCCGGTTTTGGATCCGATAACCCGTTAACAGCCCGGACCAATGGGGATTTTCCACGTGTAAAATCATCATTGGCCGGAGGAAACACGTGTTGCCTCACCCTTGGGACAGATGTCATCCACTCCTTGGACAGGAGGTGCCTATGATAGGTCGACACGTGGCACGACCCAACAGTGGCCCATTCCGATGAAAAAGGCCGACGCAGTAAAAAATAGCAGGCCGGCCCACATAAGGCCTACTTTTGTCAGGTCCATTTAAGCCCACGGCCCATACGAGATGTGCCAATTCGGCCCGTCAATGGCCCGTTAAAGATTTGACACCATTGCAGCCCATCGTCAGTTCGAGCCCATTAACAACCCGCTATATATTTGGGCTCAATATCGGCCTGATGAGATTTTGGCCTGTTAACGACCCATTCTGTGGATGGGCCCATTTTCACGATGTACATCTTTCGGCCTTTTAGCGACCCATTTAAATGTTGGGCTAATTTCCGGCCCGGTGTGTCTTTCAGCCTGTTGACGGCCCATAAATCAGTTGGGCCATTTGTAGTCGGACCTGAGTTTCGTCCTTTTAGCGACCCATTTAAGTGTTGGGCCAATTTCCGGCTCGGTGTGTCTTTCAGCCTGGTGATGGCCCATATATCTGTTGGGCCATTTGTAGTCGGACCTGAGTTTTGGCCTTTTAGCGACCCATTTAAGTGTTGGGCCAATTCCCGGCCCTGTGTGCCTTTCAGCCTGTTAACGGACCATAAATGAGTTGGGCCATTTGTAGTCGGACCTGAGTTTTGGCCTTTTAACGGCCCATGCCCTTCATGGTCCAATACCATCCCGGTTTCTCTTTCGGCCTGACTTTCGACCTCTTAGCGGCCCATGCTCTTCATGGTCCAGTACAAGCCCGCTGTCACTTTCGGCCTACTAAAGGCCCACAGTATAGTTGGGCCATATGTAACCCGAACTTAGTAACGGCCTGTTAACGGCCCGTGAAATCAATTGGGCCCACCTGTTGCCCGCTTTGATGTCAGCCTATTAACGACCCGGGAGTTAAGAGGGCCGACCATTAACTTTCGGCCTGGTAACGGCCCATTAACTTAATGGGCCCACTAAAGTTCGTACATGTCTTTAGGCCAAATTAGATAATTTGAGCCCATTACGACGAGCAATTATGCACAGGACCAAAACCGATCAAGCAAAGGTACGGCATACAGGGAAAATGTTGCACATCCAACATATATTACAGGAAATTACATCCACTGGGCAATCAAAGATTGATGCCAGTGGAAATAAATGAACAGAACCTAACGATCTACAACGTCACAATCTGGAACCTCAGCATGGATGACGCCCATAAGCATGTGGGCAAGTTCTTGCTCCTTTGCTACACTGTCTCTGAAAACATTGATCAGTTGTTGTGTCGCACGACTCTGCACCTCTGATTCCTCCACCATTTTCATCATTCCTTCAGCCATTAATTGGTTCACAAACATACATTTTTTTCGTTGCATTCGAGACAGAGGATACTGAATAGATTCAGATGGAAATTTTGGCAGGCTTGTATTATTGATAGTGGAGAGTGTCTCGACCACTGCATCATAACATAAATTAGGAGGGGAACCAAACGGATTAATCATGAGTTATTGGCATATTACCTGGCCTAGATTTATTGGAAAGAAACAATGGGGTTGCCTTGCTGTTTTCAGAGTTTGTCTTCTTATCTTCAGCAGCCCACACCAAATTAAGACACTAGCATTGCTATCATTGGCCAAGTTAGATAATAGGAAAGCAACATTGGCACAACGAACGTTTGGGCAACTAGCCAACACCAAATTAACACAATATGGCACAGCTATCATCAGCCAGGTAAGGTAATACGAAAGCAACATTGACACAATGAATGAATGGGCAACTAGAGCAGCACTACAATTCAGTAATGTGCATGATATGAGATAGTACACTCATGCAGCTCAGTATGCAAAACTAACAGGCAGTTTTCTTTACAAAAATCAACATTGGCATCTTTAACATTTTGCCACAACTAATTTTAGATCAGATAAAGGTTGGATTTACGCCGATTAACAAAATACATGTTGATGTAAAAATATAGTGATATACAACAGGTACTTACATCAGCATTGGAGCACAGAGAATTCCCGCAAGATATTTTCCTCGAATACAATCCCAATGAAGGAAGTCTTCTATCATTTAACCTTATTTTCTAAAAGAGAGATGGGTAAGAAACATGTAGAAAATATGATCAGAATGCTATAAAATTTCATGATGCGAGGATACGCACACGCTTCTTAGAATGAAGTTGACATTCTTTTGCTGGACTGGAGCGGACTAGTTCTTTGGCCACTGGAATCTGCTTATTATCAGTGGGAGTTGAGTTTCTCTGTGCTGGAGCAGTATGTACGAAAAATGGAGTTGGTTTATTATCTCCTGGCGTTTGGATCTTTTGCAAAGACCTGGTTTGTAACCCTTCAGATTCTAACATAGCCGTCTTCCCCTTGCATGCCTTATATAGAAGAATGGTGCTTCAATTATAAAACATGCTACCGCAGAGATGGAATAGGTACTGAAGAATAGAAAGGCATGACATATTGACATGTATTCCCTCCATCCGGAAATAAATGGATGAGTTTAGGCGTATTTCAGTTCTAGATACATCCAGTTTTATCCATTTCTACGACATGTAATCCGGACGGAGGGAGTATGATCTAAGAGCTAGGGATACGACAGGACAACACAGTAAAAAACACACTGCAAACCCACTGCAGAACCGAAGTAATCAAACCCATTGATATGAGATAGTACACTCATGCAGCTGAGGATGCAAAACTACCAGGCAGTTTTCCTTACAAAAATCAACATTGTGGCCTTTAATCATACATTTTGCTACAACTAAATTTAGATCAGATAAAGTTTAGATTCACGCCGATTAACAAAATACATGCTGATGTAAAAATATAGTGATATACAACAGGTACTTACATCTGCATTGGAGCACAGAGAATTCCTGCTAGAATCTTTCCTCACAGACGATACCAGTGCAGAAATTCTTCTATCTGTTAAGCTTATTTTCTAAAAGAGAGATGGGTAAGAAACATGTAGAAAATATGATCAGCATGCTATAAAATTTCATGATGCAAGGATACACACACGCTTCTTAGAATGGAGTTGACATATTTTTGCTGGACTGGAGCGGACTAGTTCTTTGGCCACTGGAATCTGCTTATTATTAGTAGGAGTTGGGTTTCTCTGTGCTGGAGCAGTATCTATAAAAACTGGAGTTGGTTTATTATCTCCTGGCGTTTGGATCTTTTGCAAAGACCTGGTTTGTAACCCTTCAGATTCTAACATAGTTGTCTTCCCCTTGCATGCCTTGTATAGAAGAATGGTGCTTCAATTATAAAACATGCTATAGCAGAGAGATGGAATAGGTACTGAAGAATAGAAAGGCATGACATATTGACATGTATTCCCTCCATCCGGAAAAAAATGGATGGGTCTAGGCGTATTTGAGTTCTAGATACATCCTTTTTTATCCATTTCGGCAACATGTAATCCGGACGGAGGGAGTATGGTGTAAGAGCTAGGGATACGATAGGACAACACAGTAAAAAACACTAGTTGAATGTAAAACTGTATGCTAGCAGAATACGTACAGAAAAAACTAAGGCAACATACACGTGTATGATTGGGAAACTAAGATGGCATTGCAACAGAGCACTAGAATAGCACTTCAATGTAAAAAAAACATGGTATGGTAGACAGATGAAGTACATACTGATGAGTAACAATGCATAAGATATTCAGAAGCATGATGTCCAAATTAAGCAGATGGCATTGCGATAGAGTAGAATGACGGTACTTGAATTTGAAAACATGTTATCATGAATGGAATAGGTACTGAAAAACAGGAAGGCATGACATATTTACATGCATGATCAGCATGCTAAGAACATGGCATTGCAACAGAGTAGATACACTCCAGGACATTATATGCATGTTGTACCCATATCACGGGCCAAGTTAGAGCAAGGACCTTGTGGGGTGAAGAGGATTCAACATCTTTCTGCAAGTCTTCTGAAGAACTGCCTTTACATGTTCCATCATATTGGGTATCATTGACATCAAGTTTATTGGCCTTTACATTGCTCCGTGAGGTTCTTGTGGATATATCAGTGTGTGCAATTATATCTGACATGCATGGAAGACAACTAGTAGTTATATTTATGTAATGAGTGCATGTAGGAGACGACATAAATAGTAGGACTAGGGTTAACTAGCAGCAACAGGTCTCAAAAACTAAAGGGAGAACACATATGAAAGCTACAGAATATGTATCATTTGTACTCGAGATTAACTAGATGGCACACAGAAGTATTAAAGAACAACATAGGTAATACTAGAAGTGGTATAATACTATAATCACCAGCCTGTGGGATAGCATTGGCTGATGGATGATAACTATGGAACAGCGTTACCTAAAGAACAAGTATCTTAGCTGAACTATGGAACAACGTTAACTCCTGAACAAGACCCGTAAGAGATCAGCATGAATATACAGTGAAATGTGATAATCTATTTTCCATGCTTAGATGAATAACAAAGCCATAAATGTTGCACACAAGTAAGATGAGGGTACAACCTATCTGGCCGCCATCCATAGGAGTGAGCATCATGTGCTAACTTGTCGATGGCCCTGCAGTTGTTGTGGCTGTCCATGTCGGGCACACGCATTCGATGCAGGGAACTGTTGAGTGGGGACTATAGCTTCCCTTATTGGAGTAGCCGCGGTGAGTCGGAAGACGGTGTTGCTGAAGATGCAGATAACGTATAATGTTAAGAACAACACATCTCTTTGATCTCAAGAAATACACTAAGAGATCAACTGCAAGGTACGAGAGTGGTCACACGTTTGTTGACTGAAGACTAAATTGGGGTCACACGATTTTATTTTATTTTGGTACTGTCCGATCTACGCCGGATGGCTTGATGGCCGTCTTGTGCCTCCCGGCTGACACTGTTAGGAATCTTCCCCGAAGAGCCAGCGACCAACGGCAGAGCAACTTGCCTCCGCCGTCCGTGGCCCCGGCCAAAACCTCGCTCCCCGCCCCACCGCACTGCCGTGGTTGCGCCGCCCCCGGGCCAATCCACAAAGACTCCCCGCCATCCAGATCCATCGGCGGCAGTACCTTCAACCCACGCAACTCTAAGATAGCCATCTAAGCGCTGCTTCTGCGGCGAACTTGCGGCCCCGCACCCTTACGTTAGACACCAGCCAACCGGCAGCCTAGGAGCTCCGCCACCTCGAGGGGTGCTGCTTCCCATTGGGAATCAATTGGCCCAGAATAAAAATTCAGACCACTGACACCTAAATAAAGTGATTTGAGATGAGGGTGCGACCTATCTGGCGGCATGGTGAAGTAGGCAAGTCCAGCTGCCGAGTTGGTGAGGCCGGTGCGGTTGCGGTGGCCACCGGCGGCAGGGAAACAACGATGTCGCGACGGTCGACGGCTACGGGGAAGCAGCGCCGGGACTCTGGACGGATCCGAAGTTGGAGCCGCTCCGGTGCCGTGAACAACGGCGGGGGTGAATGGGCTCCTGTACAGTTCACGCGGCCGCCGTCGAGGTAGCTCCAGCAGCACGGAGTAAGAGGCACACGGCCCAGTGCACGACGGCAAATGGACAGCATCTCCGGCATTAGGGAGGAGGGCGGCTGTGAAATTGGTGCGGTGGGTGGCGCCATGGAGGAGGGGCTGAGGTTTCGTGGCTCGGGAGAAGGGAGCTTCCGAGGAGAAGGTGATTTGGTGCCCACGAGGTATGAATGGGGGGGAATTGGGAGGGGAGTGGAACCATGTTTTACGGACGCATTTGTCTGAAATTGTGAGGGGGAGTTACAGTTCTACCCCTGCCTTTAGGCTTCTCAGCTTGGGTCTGTGTACTGAGGGTCGGGGATAGTAGAGTAACTTTGCTTCTCCCCAAATAGTGGGCGGGAGCGATTTCGAGCGAGGAGGGCGTGTTTTGAAATATAGTGGGCGCGAGCGATTTCGGGCGAGGAGAGTGTGTTTTGAAATAGTGGGCGCGAGCTATTTCGGGCGAGGAGAGCGTGTTTTGCCGACCATGGTTTAGGAATTATTCGGCACATGTCATTTCGGCCGAGGAGAAGGCACGCTTGGATGAAGTTACGAACCTACCCTCGATGTACAACGGGCCAATTAATGCGTCTCCCACATAGGACGGTAATTTCGCGTCTCCCATTTATTTGCTCGGGCGAATTCCACCGAGCAGAGGATGTTTAACAGTTCGTTCAAAATTTGGGAGAACGAGCATCCACGTCTACCTTACCAAGTCGATCGAATCAAATTTTGAAATATTAGCTTACCACTTCTTTTTTAGATGGAGAGATGATGCTCGGGAGTAATGTGTTTTTACATGCTCGTTGCTAGCGATTTACTATATGAAAAATAGTTGACCCACTCAAAAACGGGAATCAAACCCAAAATGAAATATCTCGATCCAATGAAATAGCTCGTTCACCAGGTCAAAATAGTGAACTAAATCCAAAATTGAACACCTCAATCGAATAGCATGTTGTACAGTATTATAGTACTCCATGAACATGTTGAAAGTCAAATTAATGAACTTGTTTGATATACGCATATATCCGTTCATGTGTGGATTGCAGACACCATGTTCTCAAATTTAAATATTTGAATGCAAGTTTATATCGAAACATGGTTTATATCACTCTTTGATGCATAAAACGCGACCTCCCCCTCTCCCGGACTCCTGCTCTCTCTCTCTCTCTCTCTCGCCGACAATCTTCAATTCTGTCGCACACATCCAACACACAAACCTTGTTGGTCCCTCTCACTTTCTCTCCATCTCTCTCTCTCTTTGTGTGTGTGCGTGGGGGGGGGGGTCTTTCTAGTTCGCATGCATATATACTCCATCTATAGGTCTCTCTCGCACACTATGTATGATTCTCTAGTCCAAGCTAGATATCTTGGGTGCACTCATCGTACACACACAAATTCCTTGGCTCGTTGCCCGTAACTCTCTCACGCACCACTCTGTCGTCTTAGAGCTCTTCCCCCTCTCTCTCAAACTCTCCATCTACCTGGGTCACACATACACATGCATATCTCACTCGCAGTCGATAGGCCCATCTAAAACTCTATCTCCCTCCCTCGTTCTCTCTCCATCTCACACGCACACACACACAATCTCATGCCTAGCTAGCCAAGTATGATGGTCTCTCACTCAATTGTACGCACACGTAGTCCCCCCTATATGTATATGACTAGCTAATCTTAGTCTCCATCACAAACATGTGCATGGTCTATCTCGATTTCTCTCGGGGCATCTTTCTATCGCGCACACACCTCCCTCGATCTCCCACCCATATAGTCCCCTCATGATCTCGAGGGGGTCTCTCTATCACAAACACACCCTCTCGCCCTCCCCATGCGTCCATGTTCTCCATGTGTCCCTCTCGACCTTTGTTCCTTGTTGGACAGACCTCTAGTGGACATGTGCTATAGGGGTGTCTCTCTCCGTTGCAAACAATCACACACTAGCTATCTTCGTGTATCTCTTCACCTCGCTTTTCTATCTCGGAGATGCATGCGCGATATCTTCGCCTAAGAAACGAAAAAACACACACTCTCTCTCTAATTTATCGTTTGTTGTCACTTTCTCTTTCACACACATACTCTTTTTGCACACTTACTCATTCTCCTTCACACGCACTTGATCCCTCTCGACTTAGGCACTCTCCTCGGTCCATAGCATTTGATTTATTGAAAAGTCAAGCATCACAAAGTTTGACCATGTACGTGGAGAAAAACAATTACATCTAGAACGGCAAACATATACCACTAGATTCACCATGAGATGTAGTTTCGTATGATGTATCTTTGGTATTGAAGATATAAATAATATTTGTGAAAACCTGATCAAAGTTTCCAAAGTTTGACTTCTAAAAAAATTACATGCACTGCATTATCGAGCGGATGGAATATCTCTTTCCCCCTGTCAGCTATCTGACACACCACTCAACCTTATCGGGGCTCCTCAATCTCTCTCAAACTTTATATCTCCCTGGTTCACACATACACATGTCTCGCTCGCGCTATACATATAGACCCATCCAACACTCTTCTCCCTTGTTCTCTCTCTATGTGACACACACCCCCCTAATAAGTACCATAATCCCTCACTCCATCATAGGCGCAAGCACTCCCCCCTCCCCTAAGTATGATTATCTCTCACTAACCTTCAGGAACACACGTATTGTCTCCTTCCATCCATACGTCTATCTCGATATCTCTTGGGGTATCTTCTATCACGCACACACCTTGTCACTCGATCTCCCACCCGTGTAGTCCCGTCACGATCTCCCGGGGATCTCTCTATGACAAACATACACTCTCTCCTCCCCATGTCTGCATTTTCTCCGTACGTCTCTTTCGACCTCTCTCCCTTCTTTGTCAGACCCCTCTTGGCCACGTGCTAGGGGTCTTGCTCTCTCGGTTGCGAACAACCACACACTATCTCCTCAGCTTGCTTCCGTTGTCGAAGATGCATGTGTGATATGTTTGCATAAGACACACACGTTTTTTCTCGACTTTTATCGAGTGTTGTCCATGTCTCTTTCACACACGCACACACACTTTTTTCACTCACTCTTTCTATTTCACTCTCTCTCTCTCTCTAGTTAGGGACTCTCTCACGTCCATAAGCATATGGATGTTTTGAAAAGTCAGACCTCAGAAAAGTCTGACCAAGTATATCTGGAGAAAAACATTTACATCTGGAAAGATCATTAGATTCATCACAACATGTACTTACTTCATACTATCATTTATCTTTGGTATTGTAGATATAAGTAATTTCTTTATAAACTTGGTCAAAGTTTCAAAAGTTTGACTTTTAAAAAAATGTTGGAACTACATTATCGAACGGAGGGAGTAGCTCTTTCTCTCTCTCTCTCTGCTATCTCTCACGGGCCACCCCTCTCACACGAACACTCTATACCGACGGATTAAACTCTCACTGTGTCAGCGTATAGCTCCGTATATTGGTTAGTTGACCGGTCAACCAGTCCACATGTTGCCTTATCAGCTCGTGTTCTGTATCTTCGTGTGCTGGCCCATGTGGCAGTAGGTGAAAATAAGTAAACTAGAGGCCCATCGGACACGCAGTGAAGTAAACAAAGTTGAAACCACTCGGGGTAGCACCCCGCACGCTAGTAAATTGAGGGCGCATTGAGGACACACTTCTTCCGCGTGGAGGACGCATTCGCGCACAATTCACCACTGCGCGGAGGCATGCACAGAAGGACGCACTCGCGCACACCCAGCACACAACACACACCAGCACACGTGTACACTGGCGTCGCCGCCGGTTGAGATGGACGGCGAGGCAGCCAACAAGCGGAGGCGGCTCGAGCCAAAACCGTATCCCGCGAGCCTGGACTTCATCATCAGCCTCCCCGACGACATGCTGCTCATCATCATCGGCGTCCTCCCCACCAAATCTGTCGTGCGGACCGCCCTGCTCTCCCGGCGGTGGCGCCCCCTCTGGCGCCGCGTCCCCCTCAACCTCACCGTCGATAGTTGCCTCTGCAACAGGGATTGCAAACTCATGGCCGCAGTCTCCAAGATCCTTTCATCGCACCCTGGGCCAACCAGACGCCTTGACATCCGCATGTTCAGTACCAACTACAAGGTCTAACCCAAGTTCGATGAGTGGTTCTTATCCCCCGCCCTAGATCAGCTCAAGGAGCTCAGCTTTGAAGCTGGACGATGTCACTCTCTGCCGCCGTCCACGCTCCGCCTCGCGCCAACGCTGTGCCGCGCCAGCTTCAGCTCCTGCTATCTTCCCCAGATTAATGCCGCGCCCACCCTTCTTCTCCCTCAACTCAAGCAGCTCGACCTCTTCGACGTTGTCATCTCGTAGAAGGCTATGGAGCACCTGCTCCGTAGCTGTACTATGCTCGAGTACCTTCGTCTTGAGCAGATCCACGGGTTCATTAGCCTCCACATCGCCTCGATGAATCTCCGATGGATTTATGTGTCTTTCTGGCCCCGCAACAAGACATCAATTGGGAAGAGATCACTCCAGCTGTTCCACGTTATGGTCATTGAGAATGCGCCTTTCCTTGAGAGATTGCTTGTATCAAATCTAGAAGGTCCAGCAAAAATCAGGGTCATTTACGCGCTGAAATTGATAGCGTTGGTGCACACATCTGCCAAATTCTCTGAACTCTTTATTGGATCCGTAATCGTTCAGGTACAACACTCATCTTCTTCTCCGTCTTCTTGAAATTCACATTTTTAAATTTCTTCTTGATGTATTTACGACCGTCTTGCAGAAAATGATTCCCACAAGCTTGACCCAGTCTATGCGCACAGTGAAGATCTTGGCAATAAAATCTATCGGCCCCAATCTGGATCAAGTTGTTGGATTCCTTACATGCTTTCCATGCACAGAGAAGCTACTCATCGAGGTGAAACTTCTTTCCTATTAGTAAATGGTAATCACAACGTAGCTCAAATTTTTCGTAATTTTCCCAAATTACGATGACAAGTGTAGTGTTCAAAACTGCATCTACGCACTGCACCGAAAGAAATGTTTTTAGTATTTTTTCTCATGTGATCACCTGCATCGTTTTTTTGTTGTACTATAGTAGCCTAGGCTAGTCATAGTGGAAAGTAACTTAGACTACTCCAGTAACTCTATGGATACCCTAAGAGCAAGTACTACCTACATCCTGGTTTACTCTTCCTATTTTGTAGTATCAAAATTTGACCATAGATTTAACTGACAAAATGTTAATGCATGTCACTAAGAACTATATCGTTGGATTCGTATTTGAACATAATTTCAAATGGTGTAATTTTTAGTGACATGCATTGGCATTTTCTTACATAAATATATGGTCAAAATTTTATACTAAATAAGAGGTAGTACAAAAGTGGGCTATAACGGCCCTCCACTATGTAGGCCAAAACACGTGCCAAATTCACTTGTGATGCATTTGGCATCGATGCCCCTCCATTGCTCACCTGGTGCCCCAATCTGGATCACCTACTTTGCTCCGGTGCCAAATTAACTCACGCAATGAAAAAACACTTGCGTGGGAGAGAGAGAGGACTGAGGCAATAAAAAACACTTGTTTGGGAGAGTGAGAGGTTGGTGTAGTTGGTTTGATTGATTTGTTTATACATGTGGGTCTGTGTGCACAGCGGTGCCAACTCTCTCACATCACGAGAGCGGTGCCAAAATCTTTTGATTTGACATCGATGCGTATTATGTGGCATACTTTTGCGAAATATGGCATCGGCCACATAGTGGAAAGCAACAAATGCCCAAGCTCTTCACGTACTCCTAGGTAAATGAGAGGAAAGAGAAAGAGAGAGAGAGAGAGAGTGAAAAAATATCACTAGCCAGCCAACCCTATCGTATGAGCGAATGATATTGGTACCTCTTGATGACACGACAATCTTATACAGCCAGCTGCTCTAATATGTTCTCTTCTTTTGCAGATAAAAAAAGACCCAAAAGTGAAAAATGTGCTGCACTATAACAATCTCATCGAATGCCTTGATCTCCATCTTACAGAAATTGATTTGATCGACTACCGAGGCAGCACATCTGAGATTAAATTGTCCAGGTTCTTTGTTCTAGAGGCAAGTGTGCTCAAGGTAATGTGGTTTGGTGCTCTCTGGCGCAACAATGAATGGCGTGCTGATCACCGCAAGCGTCTAAGCCTAAATGACAAAGTCTCCGCAGAAGCTGAATTTGTTTTTGAAACATCAAGTGGCCACAGACTCGAAAACTTATTTGCCCATTAGTGACTTGTCAGGGCGGTGGATTTTAGTTTGTACGATAATGCTGCATCCACCTAAAGTAACGAAAGTTCTTACGTAAACTTCCTAGTAATTCCCTCTTCGTAGGTGCAGCATTACTCCTAACATTTGTAATATCAGTTTGAAACTTGTAATATTGCCGTGTCCTATTCATGCGTTTTCAAAATCATGCGAATCAAACAGGTCCTGAGTTGGTGATGATGTTGTGCCCGCCATCTTTCACCAATAGCCGTCGGATCTAGATCTGATGCATACAAACCAAACTTCTCCAGTTTTGCAAAAAGATGCCCGCACTTGTTCCCTATTTACAAACAACTCCTTGTCTCTCACAATCAGCCTTATCTCCTCCCCACCACATCTAGAAGGCCATGGAAAAATTTGGCGCGATGGCCGCTGCCGGCGCCGTCCACCCCCCAATCTTGGTGTTCCGTGCAATGCACGGGCATCTACGCACGGGAAATTATGTCAAACACGGCTAGTTGTAAGCAGGCTAGGTCTACAACCATGATGATAGTGACTGTAGACGGTGAGGCTGACTATGGTATGCCAAACACGGCGCCTATACTCAGGTGTCATCTTCGGCGTAGGGTCTTGTCATTTCACTGTGAGGAGCATCACGTAATAATTTGACCAACGGGTAGTACAGTGCTACTACATTGGTAGTACTACTACTACTAGTACTAGCACCACCGTCTGGATTTAGTAGTACTACCATGTCCATCTGGATTTAATATTTGACTAGCAATATCTAGTAATGCATGTCACAAAAAATGTACTACTCCCTCTGTAAATAAATACATGGTGTATTGTTTTATTCCTATCGGCGAGATAACTTAATGTCTTTTTGCTACTTAATAGGATTACATGCAATGAACTAAGCACTGCATGTGATGTTTGGCAGTCTCAAGTCATTGAAAGCATGCACGGGCACAGAGGGGGACGCAACTTCATTGACTTACTGCACCTGCCTTTGGGTGTATGACACATGGGCCCAACGGGTGGCTGGCCAACCTGTCATACAGCCAAAGGCAGGTGCAGTAGAGGGGCGAGGAGTAGATGGCCAGCACGCACGTGAATTCAATGCAGTCTGCACTTCTCATATAAAGGCTCCCGCCAGTTCAATCTACGAAATCCTACGCACCTACACACCCAAGGGCAAGAGTGATCACTCCAATCGCAAGATCAGTTGACTAGAAGCTAGACCCATGGAGGCGATGAGCGTGAGCATCAGCCGGCTGTGCCAGATGGTCCACGACACCGGCCTGCGGCCCGGCACCGAGGTACGTCTCCAGGTAGTGCTTCAGGCCGCCAGGGCGAGGGGCCGCTTGGACGACAACTTCGTCTCCTTGTTCGACGGGGTCCTCGTTGGCTTCCTTGACAAGTTCACCGTTGTCAAGAAGCTCGCGGACGACCTTGACGTACACCTCCAGCCCACGCGCCCAGGCTCTGCGATGCCTGCCACCCTCAACGGCCTCTATGGTGACAACCTCTTCGACGCATTGGTGGCCCTGCGACTGCCCGCCACCGCGCCGGAGAATGTCCACCTCGAGGTCGCGCCCGCCGCGCAGCGCTTGGCGCAGCAAGACACCATCGACATAATCACCCACGTCTACGCGCAAATCGTCCACAAGGACTAGTACATGCAAGAGGAGGACGATAGGATGCTGGCCTTCTTGGACCGCAGGGCAACCTTGGACAGCATTGTTTAGAAGCACGTTGAGCTTGCCGCCAACGCCGCTGCTCCTCACACATCGGTTGGTGACCCGGTGCACTAGGGCGTGAGGATGTCGTTGATGGATCCGTATGTATCTTTATCTTTCCGTCAAATCCATGTAGTAGTATATGGTACTACTATTAATTATCTTACCTTTCGCATCAACTTCATAATTTTCCTACGTACTCCATGCATGAACCGCACCAGAACCAAACTTCTCATTACTCTAGGGAAAATCGTTATTTCTATCTATCGGTCGCGCCATGGAGCAGAACCAAATTTTACAAGTTACAAGTTCAAAAGGAAAAGTCTGCCGTGTTCGCGTCGCACCCCCACACGGTTGGTCCAGCACGCCGCTCAAGGGGGAATGCGTGCTGTGTTGCATTTTCACTTACAAGTGGGCCCATAGTTGAGCAAACCGACTATCAGCAAATCCCCATCCCGCCCACCGCGCAATGGCTGAGAAAACAGGAGGGAGAAGAGATGGCTGTAGCACGGACTCCAAGAAAATTGGTGTCAGATGGGACTCGTGTGGGTGGCGTGTGACATACTGCTAGACATGAATGCTAGTTATGGCCCATGCCACCCCACTATATCGAGGTGCTGGTTACGTAGAACAAATTTCCTGGAGTCCGTGCTCAACCCTCCTCTATCTCTCTTCTCAGCCAGCCAGCAGACACGCGGAGCCCATCGTCTGTTTGCTCATATGCGGTCCCACATGTCAGTGAAAATGCAAGAGGACCCACTGAACCTGCACATCTTTCACCTCGACGTGCTGGTGATGAAAAACAAATCCAATAAAGATCTCCGGTGACCGCTTTTGGAGTTACTCAAGAGTAGTAAGATTCTATTTATAGTTTAACCCAAGATGCACATCACGTGGCTTCAACTACCACTCTATTTTCTTGCATGACACGACCTGGATGCTGGATGTCCCACGTGTCGGCAAAAGGAGGAAGAACTCGACCAAATCTTCGGTTGTGCTCTCAGATTAGACTAGTTGTGCTAACTTAAAATTTTATTGTGTAGAATGGATGCAAGTTTTGGTATTGGGAAGAAGAGTACAACGATATATTGATAGAGCGCAATTTAGTAGATGTTCTAGCACTTTTAGCTAGCATAGAGGCTAGAGATGAGACTAGTGCACTTGTTGATAGAGTGGAGGCTAGACATGTCTACTTCTTTACACTCGAAGAAGAAAGAAACACGCAAGATCAAGCCTCCGCAGATCAACAATGAATGCATCGAGAAGGCACTAATCCAACTTACAGGAGCAGTTATGGAAGTTGGATATCTTCTAAAATGTATTCTTGTGGTACTTGTTTTCTTTGGTCTTGCTTTCTAGTCAAAATTTTGGTGATGTATTTCCATGTACCAAAAAATCAATGATGAAAAAAAGATATGTGTTTGCAAAGAAAAATGTACGCGGCCGGGATGCGTCCGTGCGTTCGGCGCACGGCCCCCGCATCCGAGAAATGGCCCGGACACGACCCCATTGCCCGACCCAAACGGACAGAATCCAGGCAAAACGGAGGTCCGTTTGGGGTCGTGCATTGGAGTTGGCCTTACGAGTGGGACCGCAGTTGAGGAAACCGACTATCGGCAAACCCCCACCTTGCCCGCCGTGCGATGACTGAGTTAGAGAAACGAGGAGGTTGAAGAGATTGCTGTAGCACGGACTCCAAGAAATATGGTGTCAGATGGAAGTCGTGCTGGTGGTGCGTGCCGTACTCCTGGACGTGAATGCTTGTTCTGGCCCATGCCACCCTACTACTCCTACTACTTATAGTAGTAGTATCGAGGATTCAAGGTGCTGGTTACATACAACGAACACATTAACATATGGCCCACCTCACATTGTGGCCAAATTTCCTGGAGTATGTTCTAGGTTAAAAAGTGTTCTTTGTGGGGATGGGTGCCTGGTCTCATGTTTAAAACTTGTTGTATTACGTACATAGACGTAGAGATAGTGCAGCATGTGAAGCTAGTACAAATAGTGTACTATTGTTGATTGGCCTCATCCGATAACCTGTTGCAATGCACGTACAATTATGTATTCGGAAAATATTTTTTTGCCTCGTCGCAGCACCCACTCAGAGAAGCGACTCGAAAGCCATTCATAAATTTAGTAAGTTTATGACAGGCATATCATTTTATTACATACAACAGGTCATCAACCCACAACGACAACGAGGATACATTATAAATACTAAAGTTTTCATCACACAACAAATAACAAGCAATGAAATGAACTTCAACTCAACCAATCCTCGGTGTTGGAAATGCTTGCTTTGAACCACAAGCGATTCTCTGGGAAGAGCCAGCTACTGTCAATCTCGAGACCAACGCAGGACTGATCATCCAGGCTGAAGCGGCCTACTATATCACGACCAGGGTAGGGAACCACCGCAATGTCCGACGTATAGATACAGTTGCTTCTCATAAATGGTAGTAACGTTGTGTCAACAGTAGTTGGATCGCCTTTCACCATCATTGGATAGTTTTGTCCAAGGAAGAGCGAGTTTTCTCCAAGACTATCAATACTGTACCAGGGAGAAGGTGTTGGCGCTAGCACACTAGTATCCATCCCGAATACCATGCAACGGGTGTTGGAATAGGTCCGGAGAGTGCGACCATAGGAGACAACACCTACTCCCTCAGTAGTAACATCAGCAGTGGGCTGTATACAGACAAGAAGGGGTGATCCATTGGAAGTTGCCAGGCGCCACTGAGTTTATGCCACTCCTCCATCAGCCAAAGACCCTCGGCCTCGAGGCGCGCGTCTACCTCCATGAGTTCTCCGCCAAGCCGGCTCATCGCGCCCATTGCCTCCTGAAAGAGCTCGTGGCGGACGACACCCCGTTCGTGCGCAAACTTGAGCACGCGGCCGATTCTATCCTGCACAGTGGGGGTCGCCGACGGGATCCGAGGCAGCTCACCCCCTTCCAGCAGGGGGCTAGGGGCTGGCGCCCCCCGGGTCGCCGACTGGACTTCGCCGGGAGCCCGGACGACTTGAGGCTCACTGCTCGAAGAGGAAGCCAAGACCGAAGCCACCCATCCGCTGTCCACAACCAGAGGAGGAGCCCTTGGCATGCTCGTCGCACCCCCGGCGAGGCCACGAAGAAGAGATGGCAGGTGCTCAGGCTCGAGGCGCCAAGCTAGCGTGCCTGCCTCCCCGGCCGACCTCGCGCTGGGGGCGGCATGCTGGCTTGGGATGCTCAAGGCCAGCGGGAGATTCGAGGCAGGAGGAGGTTGCTTCCTGGGAGGCTTCACGGCCTTAGCAGAAGGGATCCTGAAGAGCCACTGTCAGGAAGGGAAGCAGCGCTTGAGGAATCACAAAGAAAAGGTACTTACTCATCTATGGCGATGTACTTCCTCTGTTTCAACGGCCGGAAGGCGCCCCTGCTGCAGCTTGGGGACCCCTTCCTCTTGCGGAGCGCATCGAAGTCCACACGGAGCCGGCCGAAGCGTTGGACATGGAGACCAGCGCAGGGTGTGATTGGTGAAGCGCCCGAGGAGGCGACCTCAGGAGCGCCAAGCTGGGGAGAGCCGTCGGGCTCTGCCTCGCGAGGGTCTGCTTCGGCCTCAGGAGCTTCGGCCTCAAGAGCAGCGAATTGCGTCGCCCCCTCAACTGCCACCCCGGGGCGAGAGTCACGGGCTCCCAGAGCTGGCGCCTCAGGAGCCGCGGGCGGCGTCGACACCTCGGCACCCGCACCCCCAGCCTCCGGCGGTGCTTGCCCCCTGCGTCCAGTCTTAGGGAAAGTTCAGCGCCGACAGCAAGGAGGGGAACCACGGTGATGGGGTTCTCGCGGGGCCCCTCAAGGCCGACTGGACGCAGCCCCCATTCATCGAAGGGGGCATCTGCCCCGCGAACTCCACCCTGTTCGAGCATCAATACAGGAGACAACCCTCCTGCAGCATATCGCCTGGCGAGGGGTCGCCAGTCAAGACCTCAAGCACCGTTCTTCGTGCCTCGAGCGGGAGCCCCGATTCCTTAAGCCTCATACGATCCTTGTCACCGGTCAGGGCCCACATCGGCTTGGAATGGCGCTGGAGTGGGGCGATGCGGCGTCGAAGGAACTCCTTCATCACCTTAGGCGCAGTCACGCCGAGGTCCTTCATCCTCCTCAACCGGAGCCAGACGAAGGTGAGGTGGGAGCCCGCGAGCTTCTCGTGGCCCCAGCCGGAGCTGGGGACAGCGGGCGACAACGGAGACGAGAGCAGGGGGCTGAGCACTCCGACATCCACATATATCCACCGTGTCCGAAACCCGCTCGCAGTCGGCGGGAGCTCAAAATCAATCCCCGAGCCGGCCGTCGCCGCCACAACCTGGAAGCTCAGGCACCCCGAGCACTGCAAGGGGTCGGTTAGGTGCAGCGAGAAGAAATGGCGCAAGAGGGCCACAGAAGGGGCAATGCCCACCATGGCCTCTCAGACAAAGGCAAAAAACGGCGAGAAGGGCGACGGATTGGGGATCTAGGTGCGGCATATGGATCTGATAATGGGAGAGCACTGCGTTGAAGAAGGCGGAGAAAGGAGGGACCAGGCCGGCCCATAGGGCGTCGACGAAGAATTGGACCTCGGTGGCTGTTCTATCGACAAAGGCTCGAGACGCAGGCCAGGCCACCGTCCCTCTCCATTCGTTGAAGCTGGTGGCAAGCGCAGGGCGGACCATGTCAATGGCCTCCTGATTGATCACCCGCGATCGGCCGACGGCGGGCTCGACGGCCGGAGGCGGGCTGGCTGAGGACAGGGGCTTTTTCCCTTTCTCTGCTCGGTGCGGTACCATGGCAATGGAGTGGGCTGAGCTCGGGTCAGATTGGAAGACGAAGCTGAGGTTCGAGGAAGCGGAGGAGTTGGGGAGTGCGTTGCCAGCAATGGGGAAATAACTGTGTAGGACGCCGTGGCCTCCTAGCCAGGCGGATATCAAGGCTGCGTGGGGAAGCGGGGCCGCCCACGTCCCAATCGATCTCCACGCGTCGAGCAGGGCCGCAGGCTGTTGGGGCCCGCGGCGCTCCGCACTTGCCCTTTGGCTTCGCCTCGAAGCCAAGTCCGAGCGCGCCTTGGGCCCGGGGGCTACTGTCGGCGTCCTGGGAACGGGGGTCCCCAGACTTGCCTGCCTGCGGCCCACGGCGTGGCTCCGCCAGCGGCCCTGTATGGCCCATCTTCACCAGAAAACACTCAAGACCCTCACGAGGGACCAAGCCTCGTGAGGCGGACGACACAAGACCTCCTCGGGGACTGCCTCACCAGGCTGGCTCGAGAGGGCCGGAGAGATCAAGGCAAGGGACACCTCGCGAGGTTTCTATGACGCAAGCCATGACGACTGGAGCTAGGCGGGCGCCAGCGCGCGCAGTGTCCTCGTTTCCTCTTTGGTGCTAAAGGGGCAAGCACAGGCGAGGAGTCCCGAGGCATCAGGCAAAGGTTTCCGTATCGGTGCAACGAGACCAAGACCAGCAGGACGACAGGACGGAGGTCACCGTGGAGCCCAAGACGGCGTCAACACCAGAGCCTTTGGCAGGCGAAGACCACCTTTAGGCAGGATAACTTGTACTAGTTCTCTCCATTCGAATTTGGCTGTTGTGGGATCCCTTCCCGCTCAATATTTGGGGAGAGGACCAAGGCCTCTATAAATAGGACTAGCCACCACCATAGAGGGGGACGGATCATCCAGATCATCCTCAACCACACACAAGTTCACCAAGCACAAGAGCACCTCTCCTCAGGAGGTTGTTCTTCCCTTGTAACTGTTCATCCTCAGCCCAAGAGGCAATCCACCACACCACACTGGAGTAGGGTATTACACCACATCGGTGGCCCGAACCAGTATAAACTCTTGTGTCTCTCTTTATTTGGGTTCGTCGAGCTAGGCCTTGCGATTGTAGCGAGAGCGATCTAGGGAGAGAGAGAGATCTTCGTGCGCACCCCAGTGTTCGAACCTCAAGGGTTTGCTGGAACTCGAAATCCGACCCAGGTCGATTAGGGTAGCAGGCAATGAGGATCCCGGGCGCTCGGGCTGGAGGAGTACGGCGATGTCGTCCGCGAGCTTCTTGACGACGGTGAACTTGTTGGTGGTGGCAACTATCATCTCGTCGTACTAAGAGTCATAGCTGGCGTCGATGGCAGCCATCCACCAGCCAGTTGCCAACACCGTCTGGAGACGATCCTCGGTGCCATGCCGCAGGCCGGCACCATGGACCATCTGGCACAGCCGCTGGTCGCTCGCGCGCATCACCGCCATGGGTCTGGAGTGAGAACTTTTGCACTTATTACTGTAGGTGCTTAGGCAAATGCTTAGGTGTGTACGATGTGGTAGATGCATTGGAATGGAGGGGCGCCTTTATATGAGTGCAAACTGTGTTGCATTCACATCGTGCTGCCTCTTTTCCCGGTCCTCCTCCCATTACTTCCCTCACGCATTCACACGATGCTAAATTGAAGGAGGATGCATCATTGGTCGTTCAACATTTCGGGAACCGCTACCCTCTCCCTCGTCTGCATTAAAGCCGTATCGGGAATTGCGTCGCCCGCTGTCAAATCGAATTGTACTGCGCCGCCCGGCTGAACACGCCTCCTCGCCTCCATCTATGCTTAATTACTGAATTTTAGTTGCAAAAATTAGATACTGCTAGTGATTTTTAGCTTCATATTTTGACAAATCGAAGTATTACAAGGTTGACAAATGGCAATGTTACTAGATCAACAAATGTCAATCTTTCCAGTTTGACAAATGGCAACATACCCAATATGACAGATGCGAATCTTACCAAATTGTTTGTAAGTGGTTGCACACGGGTCATCCAAAAGAACCGTTTGCGTTCAAGAGATGCACAAATCCTGCTCTCACTTTGCATACAGGTGTTCCATCTAAAACATTTGCGATCAAGAGCCATTAAATCTATAGCCATTAAAACCAAGACACATGGCATCACGTGAATGGTTAACAGAACACACACTATTTAAATTATACAAACGTTTGAGATATTAAAGTGGCACCTATTTTTTCAAAATGCCTTTGTTGGTTGTTATTCGAGTGCGCCTTCTCTCAAAATGGGCAAGAAAAATACCATAGCATGTCGGGTGCCATTCCACGATAGCATGCCAAGTTTCATGAATTTCAGACGAGTTTTGGATTTACTAGAATTAAAAAACAAAGTATCTCAACGTTTTGCAGGCAATCAACGGTGCCCTGGTGTTTGAAATTCATTCCCATTTCTTGCATTGGACCTAAGCATGCACCCAAGGACAAACATTTGATTTTTCAACCAATTTATATGCACTGGAGCATGTGCATGTATTTCAAATTTGAATTATGCACATAAATGCAATGAAAACTCAGTTAATGCATAAAAATGTCCAAACGAACCCCGTAAAATCACAAAAATTGACACAACACTCCTGTTGTTCTATGTTGACATGAGAAATTTTTTGAAAGCAATAACAGGCAATGGATATCATTTCGTCCCCAAAGGTGGGACGTTCCCTACCGAAACCATCATGCTTGTTGTGACAAGCTCTAGTTTGTGAGAAGCATATACCCAAACCTGCCCCAAAAGGGACAAAAAATTTACGACGACATGTTGATGCCGCTGCATGATAGCATGCCAAGTTTCATGAGTTTCAGACGAGTTTTGGATTTACTAGAATTTAAAAACCAGATATCTCAATGTTTGTGGCCGAGTGACGGTGGCAGGGTGTTTGACATTCATTCCCATTTCCTGCATGGGACCTAAGCATGCACCCAAGGACAAACATTTGATTTTTCAACCAATTTATATGCACTGGAGCATGTGCATGTAGTTCAAAGTTGAATTATGCACATAAATGCATTGAAAACTTAGTTAATGCATAAAAATGTCCAAACGAACCCTGAAAAATCACAAAAATTGGCATAACACTCCTGTTGTTCTATGCTGACACATGAAAAAAATTTGAAAGCAATAAGAGGCAATGGATATCGTTCCGTCCCCAGAGGCGGGACGTTCCCTACCGAAACCATCATGCTTGTTCTGAGAAGCTCTCGTTTGTGAGGAGCATATACCCAAACCTGCCCCAAATGGGACACAAAATTTACCACGTCATGTTGATGCCGCTCCATGATAGCATGCCAAGTTTCATGAATTTCAGACGAGTTTTGGATTTACTAGAATTTAAAAACCAGGTATCTCAATGTTTGCGGCCGAGTGATGGTGGCAGGGTGTTTGACATTCATTCCCATTTCTTCCATAGGATCTAAGCATGCACCCAAGGACAAAGATTTGATTTTTCAACCAATTTATATGCACTGGAGCATGTGCATGTAGTTCAAATTTGAATTATGCACATAAATGTATTGAAAACTTAGTTAATACATAAAAATGTCTAAACGAACCCCGAAAAATCACAAAAATTTACACAACACTCCTGTTGTTCTATGTTGACACGAGAAATTTTTTGAAAGCAATAAGAGGCAATTGATATCGGTTTGTCCCCAAAGGTGGGACGTTCCCTACCGAAACCATCATGCTTGTTGTGAGAAGTTCTGGTTTGTGAGAACATATACCCAAACATGCCCCAAATGGGACAAAAAATTTACCACGACATGTTGATGGCGCTCCATGATAGCATGCCAAGTTTCATGAATTTCAGACGAGTTTTGGATTTACTAGAATTTAAAAACGAGGTATCTCAATGTTTGCAGCCGAGTGACGGTGGCAGGGTGTTTGACATTCATTCCCATTTCTTCCATAGGATCTAAGCATGCACCCAAGGACAAAGATTTGATTTTTCAACCAATTTATATGCACTGGAGCATGTACATGTAGTTTAAATTTGAATTATGCACATAAATGCATTGAAAATTCAGTTAATGCATAAAAATGCCCAAACGAACCCCGAATAATCACAAACATTCACACAACACTCCTGTTGTTCTATGTTGACACGACAATTTTTATGAAAGCAATAAGAGGCAATGGATATCGTTTCGTCCCCAAAGGTGGGACGTCCCTACCGAAACAGTCATGCTTGTTGTGAGAAGCTCTAGTTTGTGAGAAGCATATACCCAAACCTGCCCCAAATGGGACAAAAACTTTACCACGGCATGTTGATGCTGCTCCATCATAGCATGCCAAGTTTCATGAATTTTAGATGAGTTTTGGATTTACTAGAATTTAAAAACCAGGTATCTCAATGTTTGCGGCCGAGTGACGGTGGCAGGGTGTTTGACATTCATTCCCATTTCTTGCATGGGACCTAAGCATGCACCCAAGGACAAAGATTTGATTTTCCAACCAATTTATATGCACTGGAGCATGTTCATGTAGTTCAAATTTGAATTATGCACATAAATGCATTGAAAACTTAGTTAATGCATAAAAATGTCCAAACGAACACCGAAAAATCAAAAAAATTGACACAACACTCCTGTTGTTCTATGTTGACACGAGAAAAAATTTGAAAGAAATAAGAGGCAATGGATATCGTTTCGTCCCCAAAGGTGGGACGTTCCCTACTAAAACCATCATGCTTGTTGTGAGAAGCTCTGGTTTTTGAGAAGCATATACCCAAACATGCCCCAAATGGGACAAAAAATTTACCACGGCATGTTGATGCCACTCCATGATAGCATGCCAAGTTTCATGAATTTCAGACGAGTTTTGGATTTACTAGAATTTAAAAACTAGGTATCTCAATGTTTGCGGCCGAGTGACGGTGGCATGGTGTTTGACATTCATTCCCATTTCTTGCATGGGACCTAAGCATGCACCCAAGGACAAAGATTTGGTTTTCAACCAATTTATATGCACTGGAGCGTGTGCATGTAGTTCAGATTTGAATTATGCACATAAATGCATTGAAAACTCAGTTAATGCATAAAAATGTCCAAACGAACCCCGAAAATCACAAAAATTGACACAACACTCTTGTTGTTCTATGTTGACACGAGAAAAAATTGAAAGCAATAAGAGGCAATGTATATCTTTTCTTCCCCAAAGGTGGGACGTTCCCTACCGAAACCATCATGCTTGTTATGAGAAGCTTTGGTTTGTGAGAAGCATACAAACCTGCCCCAAATGGGACAAAAAATTTACCACAACATTTTGATGCCGCTCCATGATATCATGCCAAGTTTCATGAATTTCAGACGAGTTTTGGATTTACTAGAATTTAAAAACCAGGTATCTCAATGTTTGTGGCTGACTGACGGTGGCAGGGTGTTTGACATTCATTCCCATTTCTTGCATGAGACCTAAGCATGCACCCAAGGACAAAGATTTGATTTTTCAACCAATTTATATGCACTGGAGCATGTGCATGTAGTTCAAATTTGAATTATACACATAAATGCATTGAAAACTCAGTTAATTCATAAAAATGTCCAAACGAACCCTGAATAATTCTAAATTCTTTTACGACACACATATAGTTGCATGTTCACTGCAGATAAAAGGTCTAGCAATTCAAACACCGTCCATTGCCCCTGTGACCCCATTATGTAATTCAAATCAAGACGAAAAATCAAGTAGATCCCACACAGTTTATTATAACCAACCGTGTGAGATGCAGCACAAAATATCTTGGAGCACCGTCGGAGTATAGTATGCATACGGCATACGCGAGAAGGTGCGACGGCTACAGTTCACAGCCCGCCCTGAATAAGGGACCGTGTCCGATGACACTTCGCACGCCAGTTTTTTCGCTGAAGCGATGCCAAATTTTCGGCTTCCGCAGAAATACCTACCTTCGCGCCCCCTCCCCCTTACCAAAATCCACATTTGCCCTGTTTCCGCCTTCCTTTCCAAGTTCAAACCTTCACTCCTTGCTTGCAGCGCCGCCTCCTCGTCGGCGACCCTCCTTCACGCTGCTCGGCCTCGCCTATCCAGGCAGGTAATCCACACCCGACCCCCATCCTCCTCCTCCTTCCACATCCCACATGCCCCGACTGCCGGCACGAGCGCGACACCTTCCACCCAAATCACCGACCCCTCCACCAAATAAGCGCCGCTCTAAGCCATGGTGCACGCATTATAGCAAGTATCTCAAGGAGCATTTGGTAGCGGAGAAGCAAATCGCGGCCGCACGCACGGATGAGGTCGCGATGGCTACCATTCGTGCCGACCCCCAGATCTTGCAGGAGCACCTCACTGTTGAGGTCACCGTCGACGCCTCACGCACCGATGCCGCGACGTGGTTGGCTGCTTTAAACTACAGTTCGTGGCGTTTTCTCGAGGCCACCGTCGGTGCCTTCGATGAAGACTACAAGGTGTTTTCTCAGCGTGCACGTGCTTACCTCATCTCGAGAGCTAGCAGGTTCGGAGCGGCTCAGGCAACTCACCACTACGACGAGGTCACCCACAATGCGGAGGCCTCGCCCTCTTCCATGTCCAAGGAGCAATCGTCATCGATATCTCTGACAATGAGGAGTAGCTTGACTTATTAGCTCACTATAAGGAACCATGTTCAGTTTGCTAGCTACTGCCTTTCCTTAACAAATTCTTGAGGATTGTGCTATCTACTTTTACCATGCAATCTTCTACTCTAGAGTATATGTTTTATATGTCGTGCAATGTGGTGTTTAGTTAACTGTTTGGTTCAATTCGGCAAATGTGATGTTCAATTCTTCAGGGTGCAATTTTCCAAGTTGTCAAGCATGCTTGGTTTGGTTAACTGTCTGATCTTCTATTAGGAGTATGTTATATTGTGCAATGTGGTGCTCAGTTAAAGTTTGGTTCATTTGTTGTGGAATTTAGTTAACTGGTTGGTTTAATTCTGCAATGCGATGTTCAGTTGTTGTGGGTGCATTCTGTTATTGTATACCATGTGAGAAATAAATCGAATTTGGCTGTACTAAATACATGAGAAACAAATACAATTGCTATATTTCCAAGTTGTTAAGCATGCTTGGTTTGGTTAACTATCTGATCTTCTATTAGGAGTATGTTATATTGTGCAATGTGGTGCTCAGTTAACGTTTGGTTCATTTGTTGTGGTGTTTAGTTAACTGCTTGGTTCAATTCTGCAATGTGATGTTCAATTGTTGTGGCTGCATTCTGTTATTGTATACCATGTGTGAAATAAATCGAATTTGGTTGTACTAAATACATGAGAAACAAATACAATTGCTATATTTCCAAGTTGCTAAGTATGCTTGGCTTGGTTAACTGTATGATCTTCTATTAGGAGTATGTTATATTGTGCAATGTGGTGCTCAGTTAACGTTTGGTTCATTTGATTTGGTGTATAGTTAATTGCTTGGTTCAATTCTGCAATGCGATGTTCAATTGTTGTGGTTGCATTCTGTTATTGTATACCATGTGAGGAATAAATCAAATTTGGCTGCACTTAATACATGAGAAACTTATACAAGTGCTATATTTCCTAGTTCTTAATCATGCTTGGTTTGGATAAATGGGTTTTCCATGTGGCTTGAATTAATCTGATGAATCTGCAATGTGCTTATTTATCATCAGCATATTTTACAGATAGCATGCGAACCCTTACTTAACCTGATGGCTAACTACCTTATATGTGTTGCAAGGAAACAATGGGAAGCACTGAGGTTCACAAGATGGCACTAACTATTATACCTTGCCTTTTTTATTCCTTTGGTCCATTTCCAATATAGAGAAGATATTTATGCACATCCTTGTTCTCAGGGTTCACTGATGATTACCTCTCAAACCCACTCTGTGGTCAGGAGGCAAGGAAAGTTTTCATACAACATCCACGGTTCAATATTGAAGTGTTCCTGAAGAGGTCGAAGGATGGACGGTCAATCATCCACAGGCACTGGCCTAAAGTTGCAAAGACCTTCAACATGAATGAAGGCTCAATATTCGCCTTCTGCTTCAGCAGTTTTCCAGATGAGATGCATCTGTCTATGTACCGCCTATGATGCTAATTTCGAAAGGTTCTAGATGTTGCATATGAAACTTGGTGCTAGTGCAGTTGTGTAATGGGGTAGCTGAGTGCTGAAGCTATATCATGTTGTACTCGGATATATTTCAATTATGAAATCCTGCTTCCTTAATATGGAAATGAAATATATTATGTGCTTAATATGAATGTCAATTAGATTCGTAAATGGATTATTAATAATAGGGCAATTAGCCTGCTAATTGGGTTTTCTATTGCAAACGGTTATTGAGAAAACTCCGTGGGCGATGACCTCAGGCAACACACACAGTTTCTAGGAATAAATCGTGTTGGATCAATGAACAATCACACACGACATTCTCTTGAAAATTGTTTGCGTTACGCCACCTTGCGCAAATGTTTTCCTTAGAGTGACTGTGTGGGATGTATATACGAACGGAAACGTTTAGCGGGGACTGACTGTGTGGGCTGTACTTATGACCGGAAACAATTTCTCCTATATAATTGTATTTTTTAGCACTACTGTACATATAACCGTATTTGGTCGCTGGCCGGTCGCACACGACCTCATTTTACCGAGCGTGTGTGCCAGGAGGGCATATCCCCGACGGTTTCTAGGTCGTGTGGGAAGGACCCCCCTATCGCAGTCACTCACTAGGTGATGGTTCCGAACGCCGTCGCGGAAAGGGGTTAAAAACCATTTGTATAGCACTGACGTGTACTAGTGCGGGATCGAATGGTCTCGGTGGGGTGCAACGTCCGCCTTATAGTGATGATGATGGGTGCAACGTCCACTACAAATAAAGGGTGCGATGGTTATGTGTAATCTAACGATGCGATGACACATTGTGAATGGGTTATGGAATCAACTGGAAAACTGATATGCGTGTACAATGTAAAACTGAGCTTCTTGTGCAACGACGAACTTAATGAGAAGGCTCTCGTGCATAAGAAAAGGGTGCCCTCGGATGGATATGCACGGTTCCGACAATGAAAGATGGAGGTTCTTGTGCAACGACAAACTTATAGAGAAGGCTCTCGTGCACAAATAAAGGGTGCCCTCAAATGGATATGCACGATTCTGACAATGTAGTTCTTGAGCAATGACCAACTCATAGAGAAGGTTCTCGTGCACAAAAAAGGTGCCCTTGGGTGGATATGCATGGTTCCGACAATGTAAAACACAGATTCTTATGCAACGACCAACTTATAGAGAAGGCTCTCGTACACACACAAAAGGGTGCCCTCGTGTGGGTATGCATGGTTCAGACAATGTAAAACGGAGGTTCTTGTGTAAAAGTTGCGGTGATGCTATATCTAGCTATCTATCGCTCCATCCCTAGTCTTTTAACATTTGATTTACCGCGCACACATCATAATTTTTTTACACGGGGTGGAATGGTCTCGGTGGGTGCAACATCCAATGCAAAGAAAGGGTGCGGTGGTTGTGTGTGATAATCCCCAAGTGCAGGGAATAATCGTAGCTATTTCCAAAGGTGGAAGTGATAAGTATGGAGTGTCGAACCCACAAGGAGCTAAAGGTAAGAGCAATATTCTCTCAAGCCCTATCTGCCACTGATACGACTCTACGTACACCGAACGTTTGCTTCCAACTAGAAACGATAAATAAAACTACGTTGTGGGTATGAAGTGGATAGCTTTGTATGATATCGGAGAGCTAAAATATAAAAGTAGGTGATGTTATCATCAAGTTAGAATATATTACTAAATATTATAAATAGCGAGTGTGGAATAATGGTGGATCGGTGTGCGGAATTGTCCTAGGCAATTGTTAACAAGACCGATAGTCGTCATTGCAATTTCATATGAGGGAGAGGCATAAGCTAACATACTTTCTCTACTTGGATCATATGCACTTATGATTGGAACTCTAGCAAGCATCCGCAACTACTAAAGATCATTAAGGTAAAACCCAACCATAGCATTAACATATCAAGTCCCCTTTATCCCATACGCAACAACCCCTTTACTCGGGTTTATGCTTCTGTCACTCAAGCAACCCACTATAAGTGAATCATGAACAGATTGCAACACCCTACAGCGGGAATCCCTCATGCTTGCGCGACACGGAGGGCACAATATGACAGCACCAAAATAAAACATACAACTCGTACCAATCTAGATCATCAATCAACCCAAAGACAAAAGATATCTACTCAAAACATCATAGGATGGCAACACATCATTGGATCATAATATGTGGCATAAAGAACCATGTTCAAGTAGGGATTACAGCGGGGTGCGGGAGAGTGGACGGCGTAAAAGAGATGAGGATGGTGATGATGATGGTGATGTTGATGAAGACGATCACCGCGGCGATGATTCCCCTCTCAATGGCACTCCGGTGCCACCAAGAGAGAGGAGGAGAGGTTCTCCCCCTTGTGCTTCCTCCTCCATGGCCTCCCCCCCTAGATGGGGAAAGGTTCTCCCTCTGATCCTTGGCCTTCATGGCGATGATGGCCTCTCCGGGATACTCCTCCATGGCCACCGGTGATGATGGCCCCCTGCGGCAGGGTGCCGGAGAGGGCCTAGATTGATTTCTCGTGGCTACAGAGGCTTCTGGCGACGGAACTCCCGATCTAGGTTAATTTTCCGAGGTTTTTGTATTTATAGGAATTTTTGGCGTCGGTCTCACGTCAAGGAGGTGCCCGAGCTGTCCATGAGGCAGGCCCACGCGCCCAGGGGGTGGGCGCGCCCCCCACCCTCGTGGGCAGCCCGGGACTCTTCTGGCCCAACTCTGATGCTCCGTGGTCTTCTTTTGGTCCATAAAAAATCATGAAAAATTGGCACGTCAATTGGACTCCGTTTGGTATTCCTTTTCTGCAAAACTCAAAAACAAGGAGATAACAGAAACTGGCACTGGGCTCTAGGTTAATAGGTTAGTCCCAAAAATCATATAAAATAGCATATAAATGCATATTAAACATCCAAGATAGATAATATAACAGCATGAATACTTCATAAATTATAGATGCGTTGGAGACGTATCAGTGTGTAACCTAATGATGCGATGACACATTGTTAATGGGTTATGGAATCAATTGGAAAACAGACATGGCTTTACAATGTAAAACTGAGGTTCTTGTGCAATGGCCAACTTATAGAGAAGGCTCTAGTGCACAAAAAAGGGTGCTCTCAGATGGATATGCACGGTTCCGACAATGTAAGACGGAGGTTCTTGTGCAACGACCAACTTATAGAGAAGGCTCTCGTGCATAGAAAAAAGGGTGTCCTCGGATGGATATGCATGGTTCCGACAATGTAGTTCTTGTGCAATGACCAACTTATGGAGAAGACTCTCATGCACAAGAAAAGGGTGCCCATGGGTGGATATTAAAGATTCCGACAATGTAAAACAGAGGTTCTTGTGCAATGACCAAATTATAGAGAAGGCTCTCATGCATAAAAAAAGGGTGCCCTCACATGGGTATGCATGGTTTCGACAATGTAAAATGGAGGTTCTTGTGTAAAAGTTGCGGTGATGCTATATCTAGCTATCTATCGTTCGATCCCTAGTCCTTTAACATTTGATTTAACGCGCATGCATTATAAAAAACTGACACATGGGTCGAATGGTCTCGGTGGGTGCAACGTCTGCCTTATAGTGACGACTGTGGGTGCAACGTCCACTGCAAAAAGGGTGCAGTGGTTATACGTAACCTAACGATGTGATGACACATTGTGAATGGGTTATGGAATCAGTTTTAAAACTGACATAGCTTTACAATGTAAAACTGAGATTCTTGTGCAATGACCAACTTATTGAGAAGGCTCTCGTGCACACACAAAAAAGGTGCCTCAAAACTGGAGGTAATATAACCTAGAGGCAATAATAAAGTTGTTATTTATATTTCCTTATATCATGATAAATGTTTATTATTCATTCTAGAATTGTATTAACCGAAAACTTAGTACATGTGTGAATACATAGACAAAACTGAGTGTCCCTAGTATGCCTCTACTTGACTAGCTCATTAATCAAAGATGGTTAAGTTTCCTGACCATAGACATGTGTTGTCATTTTATGAAAGGGGTCACATCATTAGAGAATGATGTGATGGAAAACACCCATTCGTTAGCTTAGCATAATGATCGTTAAGTTTTATTGCTATTGCTTTCTTCATGACTTATACATATTCCTCTGACTATGAGATTATGCAACTCCCGAATACCAGAGGAACACCTTGTGTACTATCAAACGTCACAACATAACTGGGTGATGATAAAGATGCTCTAGATGTGTCTCCGAAGGTGTTTGTTGGGTTGGCATAGATCAAGATTAGGATTTGTCACTCCGAGTATCGGAGAGGTATCTCTGAGCCCTCTCGGTAATGCGCATCACTATAAGCCTTGCAAGCAATGTGGCTAATGAGTTAGTTACGGGATGATGCATTACAGAACGAGTAAAGAGAATTGCCGGTAACGAGATTGAACTAGGTATGATGATACCGACGATCGAATCTCGGGCAAGTAACATACCGCTGACAAAGGGAATAACGTATGTTGTTATTACGGTTTGACCGATAAAGATCTTCGTAGAATATGTAAGAACCAATATGAGAATCCAGGTTCCGCTATTGGTTATTGACCAGAGATGTGTCTCGGTCATGTCTACATAGTTCTCGAACCCGTAGGGTCCGCACGCTTAACGTTCGATGACGATTTGTATTATGAGTTATGTGTTTTCATGACTGAAGTTTGTTCGGAGCCCCGGATGAGATCACGGACACAATGAGGAGTCTCGAAATGGTCGAGAGGTAAATATTCATATATTGGAAGGTAGTATTCGGACATCGGAATGGTTTCGAGTGGTTCGGGTATTTTACCGGAGTACCGAGGGGTTACCGGAACCCCCTGGGGAAGTATTGGGCCTACATGGGCCTTAGTGGAGAGAGAGGAGGGCCGCAAGGGGTGACCCCCCCATGGAAGTCCGAATTGGACTAAGGGGAGGGGTACGGCGCCCCCCTTTCCCTCTCCCTCTCCTTCCTTTTCCCCTCCGGTAAGAAAGGAAAAAAGGGGGGCGAATCCTACTAGGAGTGGAGTCCTAGTAGGACTCCCCCCATGGCGCGCCCCCTTGTGGCCAGCCTCCTCCTCCCCTCCTTTATATACGGGGGCAGGGGCACCCCATAGCACATCAATTGTTCTCTTAGCTGTGTGCGGTGCCCCCTCCACAGTTTACTCCTCCGGTCATAGCGTCGTAGTGCTTAGGCGAAGCCCTGCGCTGATCACATCACCATCACCATCACCACGCCGTCGTGCTGACGGAACTCTCCCTTGACCCTCTGCTGGATCAAGAGTTTGAGGGACGTCATCGAGCTGTACGTGTGCTGAACTCGGAGGTGTCGTACGTTTGGTACTAGATCGGTTGGATTGTGAAGACGTTCGACTACATCAACCGCGTTAACCTAACGCTTTTGCTTTCGGTCTAGGAGGGTACATGGTCACACTCTCCCCCTCTCGTTGCTATGCATCTCCTAGATAGATCTTGCATGATCGTAGGAATTTTTTTGAAATTGCATGCTACGTTCCCCAACAGTGGCATCCGAGCGAGGTCTCTGCGTAGATGATATGCATGAGTAGAAGTATAAGTGTAGAACACAAAGAGTTGTGGGCGATAATAGTCATACTGCTTACCACCAATGTCTTACTTTAATTCGGCGGTATTGTTGGATGAAGCGGCCGGACCAACATTACATGACCACGTTCATGAGACTGGTTCTACCGACGTGCTTCGCACACAGGTGGCTGGCGGGTGTTTGTTTCTCCAACTTTAGTTGAATCAAGTTTGACTACGACCGGTCCTTGTTGAAGGTTAAAACAGCACACTTGACGAAAAATCGTTGTGGTTTTGATGTGTAGGTAAGAACGGTTCTTGCTAGAAGCCCATAGTAGCCACGTAAAACTTGCAACAACAAAGTAGAGGACATCTAACTTGTTTTTGCAGGGCATGTTGTGATGTGATATGGTCAAAACATGATGTGATATACGTTATTGTATGAGATGATCATGTTTTGTAAAAGTTATCGGCAACTGGCAGGAGCCTTATGGTTGTCTCTTTATTGTATGAAATGCAATTGCCATGTAATAGCTTTACTTTATCACTATGCGGTAGCGATAGTTGTAGAAGCAATAGTTGGCGAGACGACAATGACGCTACGACGGAGATCAAGGTGTCAAGCCGGTGATGATGGAGATCATGACGGTGCTTTGGAGATGGAGATCAAAGGCACAAGATGATGATGGCCATATCATGTCACATGTTTTGATTGCATGTGATGTTTATCTTTTTATGCATCTTATTTTGCTTAGTACGGCGGTAGCTGATAACCCATAAGTATAGGGGCAGCAGTTTTCGAGGGTAGAGTATTCAACCCAAATTTATAGATTTGACACAAGGGGAGCCAAAGAATATTTGAAGGTATTAGCAGCTGAGTTGTCAATTCAACCACACCTGGAGATTAATTATCTGCAGCAAAGTGATCAGTAGCAAAGTAATATGATAGTTTTGATAATAGTGGCAACAGTAACGGTAACGGTAACAGTGATAGCAATATTTTTGTAGCAAGTGTAACAGTTATGATAGCAGTAGTAACTTAGCAAGAAAATATATAAGATAAATTCGTAGGCATTGGATCGGTGACTTGTTGGATGATATTCATCATGAGACAGTTATAACCTAGGGCGATACGGCACTAGCTCCAGTTCGTCGATATAATGTAGGCATGTATTCCATAAATAGTCATGCGTGCTTATGGAAAGAACTTGCATGACATCTTTTGTCCTACCCTCCCGTGGCAGCGGGGTCCATATTGGAAACTATGGGATATTAAGGCCTCCTCTTAATAGAGAACCAGAGCAAAGCATTAACACATAGTGAATACATGAACTCCTCAAGCTACGGTCATCACCGGGAGTGGTCCCGACTATTGTCACTCCGGGGTTGCCGGATCATAACATGTAGTAGGTGACTATAACTTGCAAGATCGGATCTAGAACATGGATATAATTGTGATAACATAAACGGTTCAGATCTGAGTTCATGGCACCCAGGCCCAAAGTGATAAGCATTAAGCATAGGAAAGTCATAGCAACATCAATCTTAGAACACAGTGGATACTAGGGATCAAGATCTAACAAAACTAACTCGATTACATGATGAATCTCATCCAACTCCTCACCGACCAGCGAGCCTACAAAGGAATTACTCACTCCACTACAAAAAAAAAGACACATCCGTGACATTTTGGGCCGAACGATTTTTTTTCTGTCATGCTTATGACACTTCTATGACGATAATTATGACAAAACCCGGTATCATCATAGATGTGGTGGGCTTCTACTTCTATGACAAAAAATCATGACGGAAAATGGGCTTTTCGTCTGGGCGGGCCGGAGACGCAGCTGCATGACATTCTTTGGGCCGTCCATGACGGAGAAAACCGTGGTAGAAGCGAGGGCGAGGAAAATATCAGGGGAGTCCCCGGTTACGGTGGGTGGTCGGGGGCCGAGCGATGCGCGTTTATCTCATACATACACACGTGTGTGCGAGGAGTTGCGCTCTAACTGAACCTAAGCGAGGCGTTGGGCTCTAACTGAACCCGAGCGATTGCACTGCAGGCTACGCGTTACTGAACCCGAGCGATCAATCGATGACTGTTAACTGAACCCGATCGAGCGATTCCTTCGCTACTGCTGCTAACTGAAGCCGATCGATGCTGCCTCTGGATGAACAGTGAGTGTTGTTTGGGGGTTTGGATGAACAGTTCCCGGTGGGGGTTGGATGAACAGGACCCCGTTGTAGTAGAGGCCGTTGCCACTAGATGAAAAGTACCCCGATTGATCGAGCTGGTGGATGAATAGGACCCCGTAGAGGGCTGGATGAACAGGACCCCGTGGAGGGCTGGAAGAACAGGACCCCGTGGAGGGCTGATTGAACAGTAGCCGGTGGAGGGTGATACGTCTCCAACGTATCTATAATTTTTTATTGTTCCATGCTATTATATTATCTATTTTGGATGTTTAATGGGCTTTAATATACCTTTTTATATTATTTTTGGGACTAACCTATTAACCGAAGGCCCAGTGCAAATTGCTATTTTTTTGCCTATGTCAGTGTTTCACAGAAAAGGAATATCAAACGGAATGAAACCTTCTCGAGGATCGTTTTTGGAACAAACACAATCCAGGAGACTTGGAGTGGACATCAAGGAAGCGGCGAGGAAGCCACGAGGCAGGAGGGCGTGCCCCCCACCCTCGTGGGCCCCTCGTAGCTCCACCGACCTACTTCTTTCGCCTATATATACTCTTATACCCTGAAACCTTCGGGGAGAGCCACGAAACACCTTTTCCACCGCCGCAACCATCTGTACCTGTGAGATCCCATCTTGGGGCCTTTTCGGGCGATCTGCCGAAGGGGGATTCGATCATGGAGGGCTTCTACATCAACACCATAGCCTCTCCGATGATATGTGAGTAGTTTATCACATACCTTCGGGTCCATAGTTATTAGCTAGATGGCTTCTTCTCTCTCTTTCAATCTCAATACAAAGTTCTCCTCGATTCTGTTGGAGATCTATTCGATGTAACTGCGATGTGTTTGCCGAGATCCGATGAATTGTGGGTTTATGAACTTGATTATCTATGAATATTATTTGAATCTTCTCTGAATTCTTATATGCATGATTTGATATCTTTGAAAGTCTCTTCGAATTATTGGTTTAGTTTGGCCTACTAGATTGATCTTTCTTGTAATGGGAGAAGTGCTTAGCTTTGGGTTCAATCTTGCGGTGTCCTTTCCCAGTGACAGCAGGGGCAGCAAGGCACACATTGTATTGTTGCCATCGAGGATAAAAAGATGGGGTTTATGTCATATTGCTTGAGTTGATCCCTCTACATCATGTCATCTTGCCTAATGCGTTACTCTATTCCTATGAACTTAATACTCTAGATGCATGCTGGATAGCGGTCAATGTGTGGAGTAATAGTAGTAGATGCAGAATCGTTTTGGTCTACTTGTCACGGACGTGATGCCTATATTCATGATCATTGCCTTAGATATCATCATAACTATGCGATTTTCTATCAATTGCTCGGCAGTAATTTGTTCACCCACCGTAATACATGCTATCTTGAGAGAAGCCACTAGTGAAACCTATGGCCCCCGGGTCTACTTTACATCATATAAGTTTCCAATCTACAATTCTAGTTTACTATTTATTTTGCAACCTTTACTTTCCAATCTATACAATAAAAATACCAAAAATATTTATTTTATTATCTTTATCAGATCTCACTTTTGCAAGTGGCCGTGAAGGGATTGACAACCCCTTTATCATGTTGGTTGCAAGGTTCTTATTTGTTTGTGCAGGTACTAGGCGATTTGCGTGTAGTCTCCTACTTGATTGATACCTTGGTTCTTAAAAACTGAGGGAAATACTTACGCTACTTTGTTGCATCACCCTTTCCTCTTCAAGGGAAAACCAACGCATGCTCAAGAGGTAGCAAGAAGGATTTCTGGCGCCGTTGCCGGGTAGATCTACGCACAAGTCAAGACATACCAAGTACCCATCACAAACTCTTATCCCTCGCATTACATTATTTGCCATTTGCCTCTCGTTTTCCTCTCCCCCACTTCACCTTTGCCATTTTTTCGCCCTTTTTTGTTCGTCTCTTTTTTTGCTTGCTTCTTGTGTGTCCGTGTGTTACATCGTTTATTTTGCTGTTATGGCTAGTCCTTCTATCACTGTTAGTACTCCTGATTTTGAAGTTCTCCACTTCAAACAACGACAAGGAGAGAACTTAAATGATGCTTGGTATAGCATGGTAGAATCTTATCGTAGTTGCACCATAGAGGGAGATTTCAAGATTTTACTTCGCAACTTTTATGTTGGGCTTACCTTACCCCATAGACAACTCCTTGATTTTTTCGCCAAAGGAAACTTTATTGAAGTTGACCCTAGTATTGCTTATGAAATTATAGAGGGGATAGTAGGAGTACTTCCCCCACAAAAGGGACTTCACCTTACGCAAGAAGGAACCCAAATTTTAGAGAAATTATGCGAATTGAAAAAATTTATTGAACCTCTTAAAAATATTGGTGGAAATCTTAACCGCATGAATATGTTAATTACACCCTGCAATAAGCGGTTGGATGATCTAGATCTAAAGATCTCCGAGCATTAAGGGAAACGTAAGGAACCTCCCGGATCCGAACTTAACTCCATTAAAAAGATAAACACCAAAGATGGCAATACCTAGAACTATTCTTGTTTTTTATGCCTAGCTAGGGGTGTTAAACGATAGCGCTTGTTGGGAGGCAACCCAATTTTATTTTTGTTCCTTACTTTTTGTTCCTGTTTAGTAATAAATAATTCATCTAGCCTCTGTTTAGATGTGTTTTTATGTTTTAATTAGTGTTTGTGCCAAGTAGAACCAATAGGATCTTCTTGGGTGATAGTTGTTTGATCTTGCTGAAAAAGACAGAAACTTTGTGATCACTAAAATAATTGTTAAAATTCACCAGAACGTGATAAAATACCAATTGTTTTTGCAGTATATCAATATAAAAATTATCCAGGTTATCCTAGTTTCTCAGAATGTTTGGATTTCTAGAAGTACTCGAACAAATCAGATTGCTACAGACTGTTCTATTTTTGACAGATTCTGTTTTTATGTGCTGTTTGCTTATTTTGATGAATCTATGGCTAGTATCGGGGGGTATGAATCATAAAGAAGTTGAAATACAGTAGGTTTAACACCAATATAAATAAATAATGATTTCATTACAGTACCTTAAGGTGGTGGTTTGTTTTATTTCGCTAACGGAGCTCATGAGATTTTCTGTTGAGTTTTGTGTTGTGAAGTTTTCAAGATTTTGGGTAAAGATTTGATGGATTATGGAATAAGGAGTGGCAAGAGCCTAATATTGGGGATGCCTAAGGAACCCCAAGGTAAAATTCAAGGACAACCAAAAGCCTAAGCTTGGGGATGCCCCGGAAGGCATCCCCTCTTTCGTCTTCGTCTATCGGTAACTTTACTTGAGGCTATATTTTTATTCACCACATGATATGTGTTTTGCTTGGAGCGTCTTGTATGATTTGAGTCTTTGCTTTTTAGTTTACCACAATCATCCTTGTTGTACGCACCTTTTGGGAGAGACACACATGAATCGGAATTTATTAGAATACTCTATGTGCTTCACTTATATCTTTTGAGCTAGATAATTTTGCTCTAGTGCTTCACTTATATTTTTTAGAGCACGGTGGTGGTTTTATTTTATAGAAATTATTGATCTCTCATGCTTCACTTATATTATTTTGAGAGTCTTTTAGAACAGCATGGTAATTTGCTTTGGCTATAAAATTACTCCTAATATGATAGGCATTCAAGATGGGTATGATAAAAACTTTCATATAGAGTGCATTGAATACTATGATACTTGATAGATGTTTTGAGATATAAATATGGTAATGTTAGAGTCATGCTAGTTGGGTAATTGTGAAATTGAGAAATACTTGTGTTAAAGTTGGCAAGTCCCGCAGCATGCACGTATGGTAAACGTTGTGTGACAAATTTGAAGCATGGGGTGTTCTTTGAGTGCTTTCCTTATGAGTGGCGGTCAGGGACGAGCGATGGTCTTTTCCTACCAATCTATCCCTCTAGGGGCATGCGTAGTAGTACTTTGCTTCGAGGGCTAATAAACTTTTGCAATAAGTATATGAGTTCTTTATGACTAATGTGAGTCCATGGATCATACGCACTCTTACCTTTCCGCAATTTTCTAGCCTCTACGGTACCGTGCATTGCCCTTTCTCACCTCGAGAGTTGGTGCAAACTTCGCCGGTGCATCCAAACCCCGTGATACGATACGCTCTATCACACATAAGCCTCCTTATATCTTCCTCAAAACAGCCACCATACCTACCTATTATGTCATTTCCGTAGCCATTCCGAGATATATTGCCATGCAACTTTCCACCGTTCTGTTTATTATGACACGCTCCATCATTGTCATATTGCTTTGCATGATCATGTAGTTGACATCGTATTTGTGGCAAAGCCACTTTCATAATTCTTTCATACATGTCGCTCTTGATTCATCGCATATCCCGGTACACCGCCGGAGGCATTCACATAGAGTCATATTTTTGTTCTAATATCAAGTTGTAATATTGAGTTATGAGTAAATAAAAGTGTGATGATCATCATTATTAGAGCATTGTCCCATGTGAGGAAAGAATGACGGAGACTTTGAAATAATAAAAAGAGGCCAAAGAAGCCCAAATAAAAAAAGAGGCCAAAGAGCCCAAACAAAAAAATGAGAGAAAAAGAGAGAAGGGACAATGTTACTATCCTTTTTCCACACTTGTGCTTCAAAATAGCACTAGGATCTTCATATTAGAGAGTTTCTTATTTTGTCACTTTCATATACTAGTGGGAATTTTTCATTATAGAACTTGGCTTGTATATTCCAATGATGGGCTTCCTCAAAATGCCCTAGGTCTTCGTGAGCAAGCAAGTTGGATGCACACCCACTTAGATTCTTTTGATGAGCTTTCATACACTTATAGCTCTAGTGCATCCGTTGCATGGCAATTCCTACTCCTCGCATTGACATCAATTGATGGGCATCTCCATAGCCCGTTGTTTAGCCGCGTCAATGTGAGACTTTCTCCTTTTTTTCTTCTCACATAACCCCCATCATCATATGCTATTCCACCTATAGTGCTATATCCATGGCTTGCGCTCATGTATTGCGTAAGGGTTGAAAAGGCTGAAGCGCATTAAAAACTATGAACCAATTGCTCGGCTTGTCATCGGGGTTATGCATAATGGGAGCATTTTGTGTGATGAAAATGAAGCATGGCCAAACCATATGATTTTGTAGGGATAAGCTTTCTTTGGCTATGTTATTTTGATAAGAGATAATTGCTTGGTTATCATGCTTGAAGTATTAAACTTTCATATTGAATCTTTTGGATCTGAACATTCCTGCCACAATAAAGAGAATTAAATTGAAAATTATGTTACGGAGCATTCCACATCAAAAATTCTGTTTTTATCATTTACCTACTCGAGGACAAGCAGGAATTAAGCTTCGGGATGCTTGATACGTCTCCAACGTATCTATAATTTTGTATTGTTCCATGCTATTATATTATCTGTTTTGCATGTTTAATGGGCTTTAATATACCTTTTTATATTATTTTTGGGACTAACCTACTAACCGAAGGCCCAGTGCAAATTGTTGTTTTTTTGCCTATTTCAGTGTTTCGCAGAAAAGGAATATCAAACGGAATCCAAACGGAATGAAACCTTCGCGGGGATCGTTTTTGGAACAAACACAACCCAGGAGACTTGGAGTGGACTTCAAGGAAGTAGCGAGGAAGCCACGAGGCAGGAGGGCGCGCCCCCAACCTTGTGGGCCCCTCGCAGCTCCACCGACCTACTTCTTTCGCCTATATATACTCTTATACCCTGAAACCTTCGGGGAGAGCCACGAAACACCTTTTCCACCACCGCAACCTTCTGTACCCGTGAGATCCCATCTTGGGGCCTTTTCCGATGATCTGCCGGAGGGGGATTCGATCACGCAGGGCTTCTACATCAACACCATACCCTCTCCGATGATGTGTGAGTAGTTTATCACAGACCTTCGGGTCCATAGTTATTCGCTAGATGGCTTGTTCTCTCTCTTTGGATATCAATACAAAGTTCTCCTCGATTCTCTTAGAGATCTATTCGATGTAACTCTTTTTGCGGTGTGTTTGCCGAGATCCGATGAATTGTGGGTTTATGAACTTGATTATCTATGAATATTATTTGATTCTTCTCTGAATTCTTATATGCAAGATGTGATATCTTTGTAAGTGTCTTTGAATTATCGGTTTAGTTTGGCCTACTAGATTGATCTTTCTTGCAATGGGAGAAGTGCTTAGCTTTGGGTTCAATCTTGCGGTGTCCTTTCCCAGTGACAGCAGGGGCAGCAAGGCACACATTGTATTGTTGCCATCGAGGATAAAAATATGGGGTTTATGTCGTATTGCTTGAGTTTATCCCTCTACATCATGTCATCTTGCCTAATGCGTTACTCTATTCTTATGAACTTAATACTCTAGATGCATGCTGGATAGCGGTCAATGTGTGGAGTAATAGTAGTAGATGCAGAATCGTTTTGGTCTACTTGTCACGGACGTGATGCATATATTCATGATCATTGCCTTAGATATCATCATAACTATGCGCTTTTCTATCAATTGCTTGGCAATAATTTGTTCACCCACCATAATACATGCTATCTTGAGAGAAGCCACTAGTGAAACCTATGGCCCCCGGGTCTACTTTACATCATATAAGTTTCCAATCTACAATTCTAGTTTACTACTTACTTTGCAATCTTTACTTTCCAATAGATACAATAAAAATACCAAAAATATTTATTTTATTATCTTTATCAGATCTCACTTCTGCAAGTGGCCGTGAAGGGATTGACAACCCCTTTATCGCGTTGGTTGCAAGGTTCTTATTTGTTTGTGCAGGTACTAGGCGATTTGCGTGTAGTCTCCTACTGGATTGATACCTTGGTTCTCAAAAACTAAGGGAAACACTTACGCTACTTTGCTGCATCACCCTTTCCTCTTCAAGGGAAAACCAACGCATGCTCAAGAGGTAGCAGAGGGCTGGATGAACAGTAGCCCATGGAGGGGTGGTTGAACAGGACCCCGTGGAGAGGGCTGGTTGAACAGTAGCCGGTGGAGGCTGGATGAACATGAGCCCGTGGATGAACAGTCGCAGGTGGAGGCTGGAGGAGGTCGACGGTGGATGAACAGTAGCCCGTGGAGGCTAGAGGAGGTTGACGGTGGAGATGAACAGTATCCCGTTGAGTCCCGTTTTTGGGTACGCCACACCCCTCCCGATTAACAGGACCCCCGTTTTGACCGTAGCGCTCCAACACAAGTCCGTTTCCTCCGTTTTGCGGTACGCCACACCCCTCCCGATCAATAGGACCCCATTTCGACCGTAGGAGGTCCGTTTCCTCCATTTTGCGGTACGCCAGACCCCTCCCGATGAACAGGATCCCGTTTCCACCGTGGCCGGTCGATCACAAGGTCGTTTCCTCCGTTCTGTGGTACGCCAGGCCTCGTTTCCATCGGCTGTTCCGTCCAAGCCGGTTGGCTCCCGATGAACAGCACGTGTTCCGTTGCCTCCCGATGAACACGACACATTCCATTGCCTCCCCATGAACACGACGACGACGCAGTTTCTCCGTTCCGACCCAGCCACAGCCATGTACACGAGCCCTGGCCATACGTATGCGCAAGTAGGCATTCGAGACCCCGCCCGTATGTACGTACGTGGCCGTATTTACTTTCTTGCACCCTGGCCATTGTATGTACGTGTACATGCTACATGCGCGCCTCTACTACCACACGTGCGCGCCTCTACTATCACATGTGCCCTTCCTTACACGGCCACGGTTCATTGCTGCAACCTGCAGACAGACCGATCGACCAGTTTGTATGTACACGTTCGCGACCAGACTGACAGCGCTACGTACGCTTCGACCGGGTGGGTCTCGACTGTCAGGCATTTCCTTGCGTGCGAAGATGTAGCTGGTTGGTCCCAGCAGTGAGGGGGCGAATCATTTTTTTTTGCCCGTAATATGGACGCACTTCCTTGCGTGCGAAGATGTAGCTGGTGGGTCCCAGCAGTCAGGGGGAAACATTTTTTCGTGAAATACGGTGGCCCGTCCGGTGGGTCCCTACTGTCAGGTGGAGGAATCATTATTTTCCGCGTAATAAGGATGCACTTCCTTGCTGCGGCCGTGGACCCAGCTGTCAGCCTCTCAACGTACAGTACTCTTCCGATGGAAGTCATTCGTTGACCACATTGACCACGCTGCACCGAGAGCACCAAGGCGGTGGACGACAGTGAGGCCTAGGAAGGGAACGACACAGAGCCGGGGAAGACACGGCAGTGGATGCCCACGCGGAGAGGAGTACGAGGGTTCAATGGTTCGGCTGCGGTGTGAGGCTACCATCGCCGCAGGGCCTGGCCAGCGGTGGGAGTAGTAGGGGGCGGTGAGGCCTCCACGGCAGCACAGCCAGCCACGAGAGGCAAGAGCACGCGGTGGTTTGGACGGCTGGAGCAAGAAAATAAGAGGTTGAAGAAGCAGGACGACCATTGGATGTTAACAATCCAACGGTCACTAGTGATAGAATCGTTTGTTGACTAAGTTGACAGAGCCCTCCGTCCGCGTCAACTTAGTAGGCCCACAAGTTAGCCTCCCACTATGGTGGGTCCCAGCTAGCAGGGGGAGTATTCATTTTTTTGTGCGTCATAAGGAGGCACTTCCTTGCGTGCGAAGATATAGCTGGTGGGTCCGAGCTGTCAGCGGGAGTATTCATTCTTTTTGGCGTAATAAGGAGGTACTTGCTTGCGTGCGGCCATGGACCATGTGGGTCCCAACTTTCGACCTCTCCATGTACGTCCCTCTTCCGATGTTGTCGTTTGTTGACAACGTTGACCATGTCGTGCCAAGAACACTAGCGCGATGGACGACGGCGAGACCCAGGAAGGGAATGGCCCGGAGGCGGCGAAGCCACAGCAGTGGAGGGATGTGGGTGAGTAGAGGGATGGTCTGGCCAGCGGTGGGAGTAGTAGGGGGCGGTGAGGCCTGCGCGGCAGCACAGCCGGCCACGGGAGGCGGGAGCAGGCGGTCCCGCCGGCGCTGGAATTGGCGGCTGGAGCAAGAAGATCAGAGATTGAAGAAACACGACGGCCGTTGGATTGACATCCGACGGTTACGTCTGCTAGAATCGTTTGTTGTCGTATATAATAAGTAAAAAAAATCTTGCATACGCTTCAACTTAATAGGCCCACAAGTCAGACCATTCCCTATTTTTTTAATAATTTATATATACCTCATTGCAACTTCTTATGCAATTTATTGCAGTCCATTTTTTTGTTGGCCAGCGCCAGGGTTAAAATTTTAAACAAAATTTCGCATATTTCTGTGGGTTCCAAACTATTTTTAATACCGAAATGTCGAGCCAGATTTGAAGTACTTTGAAGATATATTTAAATTAGGTTAAAGCCCAGTGAAATTGGAATCTAAAAATGTGAAAAAATTCAGAAATTATAAAGTAATTGCCAATTTGTCATATGTTTTTATATTTACAGCCCATTTCATATTACTTTCAAGATTTGCAGGCGTCTTGAAAGAGTTGCAGCCCATCAGGGCATAGAAAAATAAGTAGGCCTGGATTGGGTATTCTTAAAAAAAATAAACTGGGCTCATTTTCACAAAAGAAAATAGTTGGGCTGGTCATGTGGTGAACATAAAATTTAAGCCTAGGCTAGACGGGCCACAACCCAGTTGAAACCCTGCTCCGTCTCAACAATAACAAAAAAATACTGCTCGAGCAGCTACGTCCCAGGTGTCAGCCGATCTTATGCTGTTCTCTTGTCTATTGACTATATACGCTGACAATGTCGTGGGTCCCAGATCTCAGGAAACCACTAGCAAGAAGCATTTTCTTTTTCCATACGCTGACAATGGAGTATATATATATATATATAACAAAAAATGAGGAACTTCCTTGCGTCCGGCCATGGACATGGTGGGCCCCTACTGTCATCCTCTCCACGTACAGTCCTCTGTCGATTCCTCTTGTTTGTTGATCATGTTAACAACGCGAGAGGGCGGCGCCGTGGCGAGCGCAGCAAAGCGCACGGAGGACGACGGCGAGGCCTCGGAGGTCGGTGTTAACGATTTAGGAGACGGTGGGGCGGCGATGCGTGCACTGAGGCGCAGCCAGCCGTGGGAGGCGGAAGCAAGCGACCCCGCCGGCGCTGGTTTGGTTTTGGAGGAAGACAGGACTGAAGAAACACGACAGACTGTAAAAGCAGCAGGAGTACTTAACAACCTTAACTGAAACCAACAGGGGCACTTAACAACCATAGCTGAAAGCAGTATGAGTACTTATACAGGTTCAACCGTACAAAGCACGCCTCGAACAGTGCTACTTTGCCTACAGTTAACCAAAGGGTGAGGCCGTCAAGCCCCAGGACAAGGCCCAGGCGCCACCCTGCGCATACACAACCTTCTGAAAGCGGCTTCATCTCGCAATGCGGTCAATAAACAGGATATTCGCTTTAGAGCCATGGAAAAGCAGGAACATAATCTTCTGTCCTATTCTCCAAGATAGACGGGCCTTCATTATTTGAGACCACCCATGAATAAGTATCTTTTCACCTCCAAGGGGAATGGAGTAGGTCGACATAAACATCATGTTGTGACCAAGCGCAAGTCTGACCCGACCATGGTCAGGCATCTGTATAGGAACAATAGAACTGGGCAGTTCCTGTTTCAAGAAGATCACAGCTGTAAAATTGTGTGTAAGCAAGAGTTTATGAACAACATATATAACAGAAAACAGCTCGTACCATAAGTTTCTCAACACAGTTGGACCTGTTGAACGAGTTGAGCAGTGGCACACATATCCCACGTGGCCTTCCACCATTGAAACGCCCCAGAAGGACCTCAGGACGATCGGTAAAGTGTAGGAACTTGTGGATGTCGTCCAAGTCAACTTCAGTGACATGAGTAACAGCCGAGTTCTTATAGAATAACAAACGAGTAGCCTGTTTAACTCTGAAAAAAACCTACACGTGCCACCAATTATAAGAAAATATTACTTAGAAGTAGCATCTTCGTGAGAGATTCGTTGCTACTTCTAAAGTTAAATTGTGATTAGTTAGACAGAATAGGTGGATTAAGAAGTAATCGAGGCAAGAAGCAAGAACCAGATACAAAACTAACATGGATGAACAATTGGAACAACGTCGGGGTGGAAGATCGCAGTGAAGATGAGACCAAGTTCTGGTATTTACATCAACATTCGTGCGCCAACTTTCAGTCCGTAACACTTGAGAAAGTTTATCCAAGTTCGGCCATAAAAAAGCAGCGATCTTCTTGGTTCATGAACCCAACTCGAAACTTATATCCATGGCTTGTCTTAACTGTTACCATTAAACTGGTGTATTCAGTTATGGCAAGGCCGAGCATCTTGAGTACATGTGTTCTGGCAGAGCAAGGAATGCACTGCAGGGAAAATAATATGAGAACACAATGTATTCCCTATATCCAAATCTAGAAATAATTTCCTCCTTCACGTCATTGTTGACCATGGTACTAGTACCTTTTATCCAAATATAGCAATCCAAATTTCCAAATTAGTCGACAGCATGTTCAAAAAACCCCACCCTCCCGGATAGAAAAGAGGATTCTAGGAACATACTATGAGCGTATTAAAATCCCGTGTTACGTTGAGAAGGAACAAGTGTGGCGTCTCGCCGAGGGCGCAGAAACCTGTAGGGTGCTCGCACTTTGGGCACTGCAAATGAAACACACTAGATTCAGTAGGAAGAAATATGCATCAACGGCGGCGGCTGCCATCCTAGGAGTACCCGCGACCAAGGGACTTGGATTTATCGGGGATGGATGAAGAATTCGCACCAGGTTCTCCATGAGAAAACCCTATGCAATCGCCGAGCGGGGGTTTTCTCTAAACAAGCAGACGAGGGAAAAGGGGATTCAGGCCTAGTGAAATATTGCCGCTTTGTCCGTCCAGCTTACTGCTAAAGCTGGAAAGGTGGGGTTTTTTTGTGATTTGATGGCTCATTGGGAATTAATGCAGAGCTACGACCGGGGTGTGTCAATCGTGCAGTTGTGCACTCTAATTTGGTGCATATGGCACGTGTACCCCGTTGCGGGATGCCCCACATATCAGCGAAAGGAAGTAGAAAGACAGGCGTAACTAGTTATTACACATAAATATATATTTGACACAGAGATATTCCCTCTGTAAAGAAATATAAAGATCTTTTATATCACAAATTTATACATAAGAAAAATCAAGGAGAATATATATAACATATATAATTATAAAAAACAGAGTTTTTTCAGCACGGTATAGACGAATTGGTGATGATGGTGTGCCTGTCATCCTGTAATATAGGCCGTCTGATTTATATCTGACGGATAGGAAGGAAACTATGGCAATTTTGCAAAAAGGTACCCACACACCTCTCCACATTTGCAAATAAGGCCTTCCCTCGTTCATCCTTTTCTCTCACAAGATAAAATACTCATACAAATGCATCTTGATGTTACGTGCAACGCACGGGCATTATGGGGGTTCAGCTGAGAAATACTCAGACAAGCTCACGGTTCTGGACTTTAGGCCACAGGCCGGTGGGCCTGCATGTTTGGGGGCCCATGTGTTCTACCTCAGTGCTTTTCATATTGCAAGCGGTCAGTACGGTGCTGGTTTTAGATGCTGACGCAAGGCGAAATACACAAAATTGAATAAAGCAAGGCAGCTGTTGGAATGAAATCAAACGACAGTTCCTAACCAGCAATTAGAGATGCAATTCTATCAACGATACTGTCGTACTACTTATACACACAGGACACTTGTTTCACCATGCTAGAGTATTATATCAAAATCTCTCGGAGGATAGATCAGTTTGGCAGTTGCGTGCTGCTACTCAAGAATTTCAAAGTTGATTTGGACCAGCTCTCCTTGCCGAGAAAGTTCGATTTTGACGTCATCCCCTACCGCAAGATATGATTTAGATTTGAACCTTGACCATCCTTTAGCATCAATCGTCATGCGACCATCCTTTGTACTTACGGTGTATTGAGCAGGTTCATTCACACCAAGGCTGCGCATGGTAAGAGAAACTTGGCCACGGTTGCCCGGATTGTTGAACGACTCCCTTGTTGCTCTAGGAATTCTCTATTTGCAAACAAGAATACATACACAAACAGTTAGATCAACACAGTTAATCATGTGAAACAACATGGAAAGAAAAAAGAACGAAGCACTTGGGCGGCCAATGCTTACCAAGAAGGTGGACATCTCGGTTTTTGTAAGGACTTTGGTATATAAAGTGCGAACTGCAGCCCAGTCTGTTGCCGGTGCAACTGCTGGTTCCATTGTCGCTGCACGGGCCGGAGCAGATACAAGTGCAAGTTTTGGTGCAGGTGCCGAAGCCGTTGCTGGTGCCCGTGCCGGTGCGACTGGTAGTGCCGCTACTACTGCCGGAGATGGTGCTCCTTGTAGAGCTGGTGCCCGTGTCGGAGCATGTGCCAGTGTCGACGTCCGATCCTTTGGTAGATCACCCTGATCCGCTGACGCAGTCGGTGCCCAATCCTCAGCTGGATCAGACTAAGCTGCTGCCACTGTCAGTGCAAGAGCAACTGCCGGTGCTCGATCTATTACTGAAGTGGTACCGATGTCCGAGACAGCGGCGATCGTGTCTGTTCTGCTATGATCAGCTTTCTAACTTGACTAGGCTCCGTGACCGTGATCCAGTCTTTTTCTTCATTCTTTTAAACACGAGAAGGACTAATTGTGGCGTGTTTGTTATACCAAACTGCAGTTCATCATAGGGATTCAGCTTGTACTCAAACAACAGACTGATCCAATTTTTTCCAGTAATATAAGTGATGGACAATGCCTTCGTTACTAACACGGCATAAGAAGTGAAACCTGCAAAAATATCCATCGTAGAGCAAACCAAACGGTTTATTCTGTGATGAATGTCACATGGCAAAACCTGCATCGTAAAATTGCAGCAAAAGAAAGAAAACATGACATTAAATCAATAAGATTTAGACAGTAAATCAATAACATTTACTTGATGTGACACGAGTGAATCCTTACCAGGAAATCACTATGTTGAATTACTAAACAGAAGATTGGTCGTCCAACTATGCGTGGCATGCAAGGCCCCCGCCTACTCCCACAAGCAGGACAATCCAAAGGTCGTGACAAATCAAATGGACCGAACATCCACTGGACTGGAAATCCTGGTGGGTGCGATAAACCCTGCAATGCATACAGATATTGGAGTGTAACCATAATTGATAAACCCTCCTCACAAAAAAGATGATCTGGATACTTCAAAATACACAGACTAAATTGAGTGGACAGACATTAATATAGACTGTTCTCAGGAGCCACCACACACCAAAAGCGGCAGTACTAAACAATACAGGGTTCATAAACACAAATCAAGTACTGAACAATAGTACTTACTACAGACAAGCAAAGTTGCACTAATTAAACTCTGCAGACTATTTCTTGCCACCGACCTACGGGATGAACCCCGCATAACTGACTAGGCCATGGACTTCGTGAGAGATGTCTACCGGCACCATCACCATCTCCTCAACCTTGGAGAACCTAACAGAGTGGTCTTTCCACTCATAAACATGACGATGAAGACAGGCCGCACCAGATTTGTCAGGAAGCTTTACAAGAACCACACCCTTCGTAATCGAAGGCACAGCCAGGAAATTGTTGTGGTCAAGTACAACCTCGAGAACACGCCTGGCAACAATGCTACAGAAAACGCTAGTTCAGGACACGTGGCAACAAGGATACAGCAGCTGGATAGTTTAGCAATAGAACTCATCCTCAGGTCTTCCAGTTCACACGGCATGACTTTGAGAACTTCATCTCCACCGTGGACCTGGTTCTAATTCAAACAGAAACCAAATATTTTATTACTACCTCCGTTCAGAAATATAAGATGATATTCGATATTTTACTCCATATATGACTACATATACGCACAGAAATGAGTGAACAAAGACAGTACATGTCTTCAAAGGCATGAGAGCAGAGGGATTGCTTGCAATATCCATAACACAAGTTACTGATGCAAATATACCCTCTTCAAACACTACAAAAAAATACACTTCCGTGATGATACGTGTTTGTCACAGTAGGTCGCGTTTTTTTTCATGCATGTACATCCATGACGATTTTATGACAGAATCAAGATAGTCATACATGTGTTGTCGTAGAAGTGTTCCATGACATTACAAAAATTATCATCACGGAAGTGTCCACTTCCATGACGATAAATCGCACGTCAGAGAAGTGCTTTCGTCAAGGGTGACCGACACATGGCATCCACCGTAACGGAACGCCGTTAAGCTATCGGGTCCGGTTTTGGATCCGATAACCCATTAACAGCCCGGACCAATGGGGATTTTCCACGTGTAAAATCATCATTGGCCGGAGGAAACACGTGTTGCCTCACCGTTGGGATAGATGTCATCGACTCATTGGACAGGAGGCGCCTATGATAGGTCGACGCGTGGCACGACCTAACAGTGGCCCATTCTGGTGAAAAAGGCCGGCCCAGTAAAAAACAGCAGGCCGGTCCATATAAGGCCTACTTGTGTCAGGTCCATTTAAGCCCACGGCCCATACGAGATGTGCCAATTCGGCCCGTCAATGGCCCGTTAAAGATTTGACACCATTGCAGCCCATCGTCAGTTCGAGCCCATTAACAACCCGCTATATATTTGGGCTCAATATCAGCCTGATGAGATTGCGGCCTGTTAACGGCCCATTCTGTGGATGGGCCAATTTTCACGATGTACATCTTTCGGCCTTTTAGCGACCCATTTAAATGTTGGGCTAATTTCCGGCCCGGTGTGTCTTTCAGCCTGTTGACGGCCCATAAATCAGTTGGGCCATTTGTAGTCGGACCTGAGTTTCGGCCTTTTAGCGACCCATTTAAGTGTTGGGCCAATTTCTGGCTCGGTGTGTCTTTCGGCCTGGTGACGGCCCATATATCTGTTGGGCCATTTGTAGTTGGACCTGAGTTTTGGCCTTTTAGCAACCCATTTAAGTGTTGGGCTAATTCCCGGCCCTGTGTGCCTTTTAGCCTGTCAACGGACCATAAATGAGTTGGGTCATTTGTAGTCGGACCTGAGTTTTGGCCTTTTAACGGCCCATGCCCTTCATGGTCCAATACCAGCCCGGTTTCTCTTTCGGCCTGCTAAAGGCCCACAACACAGTTGGGCCATTTACAATACGACCTGACTTTCGGCCTCTTAGCAGCCCATCCTCTTCATGGTCCGGTACAAGCCCGTTGTCTCTTTCGGCCTGCTAAAGGCCCACAGTATAGTTGGGCCATATGTAACCCGAACTTAGTAACGGCCTGTTAATGGCCCGTGAAATCAATTGGACCCACCTGTTGCCCGCTTCGATGTCAGCCTATTAACGAGCCGTGAGTTAAGAGGGCCGACCATTAACTTTCGGCCTGGTAACGGCCCATTAACTTAATGGGCCCACTAAAGTTCGTACATGTCTTTAGGCCAAATTAGATTATTTGAGCCCATTACGACGAGCAATTATGCACAGGACCAAAACCGATCAAGCAAAGGTACGGCATACAGGGAAAAACGTTGCACATCCAGCATATATTACAGGAAATTACATCCACTGGGCAATCAAAGATTGATTCCAGTGGAAATAAATGAACAGAACCTAACGATCTACAACGTCACAATCTGGAACCTCAGCATGGATGACGCCCATAAGCATGTGGGCAAGTTCTTGCTGCTTTGCTACACTGTCTCTGAAAACATTGATCAGTTGTTGTGTCGCACGACTCTGCACCTCTGATTCCTCCACCATTTTCATCATTCCTTCAGCCATTAATTGGTTCACAAACATACATTTTTTCGTTGCATTCGAGACAGAGGATACTAAATAGATTCAGATGGCGATTTTGGCAGGCTTGTATTATTGCTAGTGGAGAGTGTCTCGACCACTGCATCATAACATAAATTAGGAGGGGAACCAAACGGATTAATCATGAGTTATTGGCATATTACCTGGCCTAGATTTATTGGAAAGAAACAATGGGGTTGCCTTGCTGTTTTCAGAGTTTGTCTTCTTATCTTCAGCAGCCCACACCAAATTAAGACACTAGCATTGCTATCATTGGCCAAGTTAGATAATAGGAAAGCAACATTGGCACAACGAACGTTTGGGCAACTAGCCAACACCAAATTAACACAATATGGCACAGCTATCATCAGCCAGGTAAGGTAATACGAAAGCAACATTGACACAATGAATGAATGGGCAACTAGAGCAGCACTACAATTCAGTAATGTGCATGATATGAGATAGTACACTCATGCAGCTCAGTATGCGAAACTACCAGGAAGTTTTCTTTACAAAAATCAACATTGGCGCCTTTAACATTTTTCCACAACTAATTTTAGATCAGATAAAGGTTGGATTCACGTCGATTAACAAAATACATGCTGTTGTAAAAATATAGTGATATACATAGGTACTTACATCAGCATTGGAGCACAGAGAATTCCCGCAAGATATTTTCCTCGAATACAATCCCAATGAAGGAAGTCTTCTATCATTTAACCTTATTTCTAAAAGAGAGATGGGTAAGAAACATGTAGAAAATATGATCAGAATGCTATAAAATTTCATGATGCGAGGATACCCACACGCTTCTTAGAATGCAGTTGACATTCTTTTGCTGGACTGGAGCGGACTAGTTCTTTGGCCACTAGAATCTGCTTATTATCAGTGGGAGTTGGGTTTCTCTGTGCTGGAGCAGTATCTACGAAAAATGGAGTTGGTTTATTATCTCCTGGCGTTTGGATCTTTTGCAAAGACCTGGTTTGTAACCCTTCAGATTCTAACATAGCCGTCTTCCCCTTGCATGCCTTGTATAGAAGAATGGTGCTTCAATTATAAAACATGCTACAACAGAGATGGAATAGTTACTGAAGAATAGAAAGGCATGACATATTGACATGTATTCCCTCCATCCGGAAATAAATGGATGAGTTTAGGCGTATTTCAGTTCTAGATACATCCAGTTTTATCCATTTCTGCGACATGTAATCCGGACGGACGATGTATGATGTAAGAGCTAGGGATACGACAGGACAACACAGTAAAAAAACACTGAAAACCCACTTCAGAACCGAAGTAATCAAACCCATTGATATGAGATAGTACACTCATGCAGCTCAGGATGCAAAACTACCAGGCAGTTTTCCTTACAAAAATCAACATTGTGGCCTTTAATCATACATTTTGCTACAACTAAATTTAGATCAGATAAAGGTTGGATTCACGCCGATTAACAAAATACATGCTGATGTAAAAATATAGTGATATACAACAGGTACTTACATCTGCATTGGAGCACAGAGAATTCCTGCTAGAATCTTTCCTCACAAACGATACCAGTGCAGAAATTCTTCTATCTGTTAAGCTTATTTTCTAAAAGAGAGATGGGTAAGAAACATGTAGAAAATATGATCAACATGCTATAAAATTTCATGATGCAAGGATACACACACGCTTCTTAGAATGGAGTTGACATATTTTTGCTGGACTGGAGCGGACTAGTTCTTTGGCCACTGGAATCTGCTTATTATTAGTAGGAGTTGGGTTTCTCTGTGCTGGAGCAGTATCTATAAAAATTGGAGTTGGTTTATTATCTCCTGGCGTTTGGATCTTTTGCAAAGACCTGGTTTGTAACCCTTCAGATTCTAACATAGTCGTCTTCCCCTTGCATGCCTTGTATAGAAGAATGGTGCTTCAATTATAAAACATGCTACAACAGAGAGATGGAATAGGTACTGAAGAATAGAAAGGCATGACATATTGACATGTATTCCCTCCATCCGGAAAAAAAATGGATGGATCTAGGCGTATTTCAGTTCTAGATACATCCTTTTTTATCCATTTCGGCAACATGTAATCCGGACGGAGGGAGTATGGTGTAGGAGCTAGGGATACGACAGGACAACACAGTAAAAAAACACTAATTGAATGTAAAACTGTATGCTAGTGGAATACGTACAGAAAAAACTAAGGCAACATACACGTGTATGATTGGGAAACTAAGATGACATTGCAACAGAGCACTAGAATAGCACTTCAATGTAAAAAAACATGGTATGGTAGACAGATGAAGTACATATTGATGAATAACAATGCATAAGATATTCAGAAGCATGATGTCCAAATTAAGCAGATGGCATTGCGATAGAGTAGAATGACGGTACTTGAATTTGAAAACATGTTATCATGAATGGAATAGGTACTGGAAAACAGGAAGGCATGCCATATTTACATGCATGATCAGCATGCTAAGAACATGGCATTGCAACAGAGTAGATACACTCCAGGACATTATATGCATGTTGTACCCATATCACGGGCCAAGTTAGAGCAAGGACCTTGTGGGGTGAAGAGGATTCAACATCTTTCTACAAGTCTTCTGAAGAACTGCCTTTACATGTTCCATCATATTGGGTATCATTGACATCAAGTTTATTGGCCTTTACATTGCTCCGTGAGGTTCTTGTGGATATATAAGTGTGTGCAATTATATCTGACATGCATGGAAGACAACTAGTAGTTAGATTTATGTAATGAGTGCATGTAGGAGACGACATAAATAGCAGGACTGGGGTTAACTAGCAGCAACAGGTCTCGAAAACTAAAGGGAGAACACAATGAAAGCTACAGAATATGTATCATTTGTACTCGAGATTAACTAGATGGCACAAAAAAGTATTAAAGAACAACATAGGTAATACTAGAAGTGGTATAATACTATAATCACCAGCCTGTGGGATAGCATTGGCTGATGGATGATAACTATGGAACAGCGTTACCTAAAGAACAAGTATCTTAGCTGAACTATGGAACAACGTTAACTCCTGAACAAGACCCGTAAGAGATCAGCATGAATATACAGTGAAATGTGATAATCTATTTTCCATGCTTAGATGAATAACAAAGCCATAAATGTTGCACACAAGTAAGATGAGGGTACAACCTATCTGGCCGCCATCCATAGGAGTGAGCATCATGTGCTAACTTGTCGATGGCCCTGCAGTTGTTGTGGCTGTCCATGTCGGGCACACGCATTCGATGCAGGGAACTGTTGAGTGGGGACTATAGCTTCCCTTATTGGAGCAGTCGCGGTGAGTCGGAAGACGGTGTGGCTGAAGATGCAGATAACGCATAATGTTAAGAACGACACATCTCTTTGATCTGAAGAAATACACTAGGAGATCAACAGCAAGGTACGAGAGTGGTCACACGTCTGTTGACTAAAGACTAAATTGGGGTCACACGATTTTATTTTATTTTGGTACTGTCCGATCTACGCCGGATGGCTTGATGGCCGTCTTGTGCCTCCCGGCTGACACTGTTAGGAATCTTCCCCGAAGAGCCAGCGACCAACGGTAGATCAACTTGCCTCCACCGTCCGTGGCCCCGGCCAAAACCTCACTCCCCGCCCCACCGCACTGCCGTGGTTGCGCCGCCCCGGGCCAATCCACAAAGACTACCCGTCATCCAGATCCGGCGGCGGCAGTACCTTCAACCCACGCAACTCTAAGGTAGCCATCTAAGCGCTGCTTCCGCGGCGAACTTGCGGCCCCGCACCCTTACGTTAGACACCAGCCAACCGGCAGCCTAGGAGCTCCGCCACCTCGAGGGGTGCTACTTCCCATTGGGAATCGATTGGCCCAGAATAAAAATTCAGACCATTGACGCCTAAATAAAGTGATTTGAGATGAGGGTGCGACCTATCTGGCGGCATGGTGAAGTAGGCAGGTCCAGCTGCCGAGTTGGTGAGGCCGGCGCGGTTGCGGTGGCCACCGGCGGCAGGGAAACAACGATGTCGCGACGGTCGACGGCTACGGGGAAGTAGCGCTGGGACTCAGGACGGATCCGAAGTTGGAGCCGCTCCGGCGTCGTGAACAACGGCGGGGGTGAATCGGCTCCGGTACAGTTCACGCGACCGTCGTCGAGGTAGCTCCAGCAGCACGGAGTAAGGGCACACGGCCCAGTGCACGACGGCAAATGGACAGCATCTCCGACATTAGGGAGGAGGGCGGCTGTGAAATTGGTGCGGTGGGGGTGCCATGGAGGAGGGGCTGAGGTTTCGCGGCTCGGGAGAAGGGAGCTTCCGAGGAGAAGGTGATTTGGCGCCCACGAGGTATGAATGGGGGGGGGGAATTGGGAGGGGAGTGGAACCATGTTTTATGGACGCATTTGTCTGAAATGTGAGGGGGAATTACAGTTCTACCCCTGCCTTTAGGCTTCTCAGCTTGGGTCTGTGTACTGAGGGTCGGGGATAGTAGAGTAACTTTGCTTCTCCCCAAATAGTGGGCGGGAGCAATTTCAGGCGAGGAGGGCGTGTTTTGAAATATAGTGGGCGCGAGCGATTTCGGGCGAGGAGAGCGTGTTTTGAAATAGTAGGCGCGAGCTATTTCGGGCGAGGAGGGCGTGTTTTGCCGACCATGGTTTAGGAATTATTCGGCACATGTCATTTCGGCCGAGGAGAGGGCACGCTTGGATGAAGTTACGAACCTACCCTCGATGTACAATGGGCCAATTAATGCGTCTCCCACATAGGACGGTAATTTCGCATCTCCCATTTATTTTCTCGGGCGAATTCCACCGAGCAGAGGATGTTTAACGGTTCGTTCACTATTTGGGAGAACGAGCATCCACGTCTACCTTACCAAGTCGATCAAATCAAATTTTGAAATATTAGCTTACCACTTCTTTTTTAGATGGAGAGATGATGCTCGGGAGTAATGTGTTTTTACATGCTCATTGCTAGCGATTTACTATATGAAAAATAGTTAACCCACTCAAAAACGGGAATCAAACCCAAATTGAAATATCTCGATTCAATGAAATAGCTCGTTCACCAGGTCAAAATAGTGAACTAAATCCAAAATTGAACACCTCAATCGAATAGCATGTTGTACAGTATTATAGTACTCCATGAACATGTTGAAAGTCAAATTAATGAACTTGTTTGATATACGCATATATCCGTTCATGTGTGGATTGCAGACAACATGTTCTCGAATTTAAATATTTGAATGCAAGTTTATATCGAAACATGGTTTATATCAGTCTTTGATGCATAAAACGCGACCTCCCCCTCTCCCGGACTCCTGCTCTCTCTCTCTCTCTCTCACCGACAATCTTCAATTCTGTCGCACACATCCAACACACAAACCTTGTTGGTCCCTCTCACTTTCTCTCCATCTCTCTCTCTCTTTGTGTGTGTGCGTGGGGGGGGGGGGGTCTTTCTAGTTCGCATGCATATATACTCCATCTATAGGTCTCTCTCGCACACTATGTATGATTCTCTAGTCCAACCTAGATATCTTGGGTGCACTCATCGTACGCACACAAATTCCTTGGCTCGTTGCCCATAACTCTCTCACGCACCACTCTGTCGTCTCAGAGCTCTTCCCCCTCTCTCTCAAACTCTCCATCTACCTGGGTCACACATACACATGCATATCTCACTCGCACTCGATAGGCCCATCTAAAACTCTATCTCTCTCCCTCGTTCTCTCTCCATCTCACACGCACACACACACACAATCTCATGCCTAGCTAGCCAAGTATGATGGTCTCTCACTCAATTGTACGCACACGCAGTCCCCCCTATATGTATATGACTAGCTAATCTTAGTCTCCATCACAAACATGTGCATGGTCTATCTCGATTTCTCTCGGGGCATCTTTCTATCGCGAACGCACCTCCCTCGATCTCCCACCCATATAGTCCCCTCACGATCTCGAGGGGGTCTCTCTATCACAAACACACCCTCTCGCCCTCCCCATGCGTCCATGTTCTCCATGTGTCCCTCTCGACCTTTGTTCCTTGTTGGCCAGACCTATATTGGACATGTGCTATAGGGGTGTCTCTCTCTGTTGCAAACAATCACACACTAGCTATCTTCGTGTATCTCTTCACCTCGCTTTTCTATCTCGGAGATGCATGCGTGATATGTTCTCCTAAGAAACGAAAAAACACACACTCTCTCTCTAATTTATCGTTTGTTGTCACGTTCTCTTTCACACACATACTCTTTTTGCACACTTACTCATTCTCCTTCACACGCACTTGATCCCTCTCGACTTAGGCACTCTCCTCGGTCCATAGCATGTGATTTATTGAAAAGTCAAGCATCACAAAGTTTGACCATGTACGTGGAGAAAAACAATTACATCTAGAACGGCAAACATATACCATTAGATTCACCATGAGATGTAGTTTCGTATGATGTATCTTTGGTATTGAAGATATAAATAACATTTGTGAAAACCTGATCAAAGTTTCCAAAGTTTGACTTCTAAAAAAATTACATGCACTGCATTATCGAGCGGATGGAATATCTCTTTCCCCCTGTCAGCTATCTGACACACCACTCAACCTTATCGGGGCTCCTCAATCTCTCTCAAACTTTATATCTCCCTGGTTCACACATACACATGTCTCGCTCGCGCTATACATATAGACCCATCCAACACTCTTCGCCCTTGTTCTCTCTCTATGTGACACGCACCCCCCTAATAAGTACCATAATCCCTCACTCCATCATAGGCGCAAGCACTCCCCCCTCCCCTAAGTATGATTATCTCTCACTAGCCATCAGGAACACACGTATTGTCTCCTTCCATCCATACGTCTATCTCGATATCTCTCGGGGTATCTTCTATCACGCACACACCTTGTCACTCGATCTCCCACCCATGTAGTCCCGTCACGATCTCCAGGGGATCTCTCTATGACAAACATACACTCTCTCCTCCCCATGTCTGCATTTTCTCCGTATGTCTCTCTCGACCTCTCTCCCTTCTTTGTCAGACCCCTCTTGGCCATGTGCTAGGGGTCTTGCTCTCTCGGTTGCGAACAACCACACACTATCTCCTCAGCTTGCTTCCGTTGTCGAAGATGCATGTGTGATATGTTTGCATAAAACACACACGTTTTTTCTCGACTTTTATCGAGTGTTGTCCATGTCTCTTTCACACACGCACACACACTTTTTTCACTCACTCTTTCTATTTCACTCTCTCTCTCTCTTTCTCTCTCTCTCTCTCTCTCTAGTTAGGGACTCTCTCACGTCCATAAGCATATGGATGTTTTGAAAAGTCAAACCTCAGAAAAGTCTGACCAGGTATATGTGGAGAAAAATATTTACATCTGGAAAGATCATTAGATTCATGACAACATGTACTTACTTCATACTATCATTTATCTTTTGTATTGTAGATATAAGTAATTTCTTTATAAACTTGGTCAAAGTTTCAAAAGTTTGACTTTTAAAAAAATGTTGGAACTACATTATCGAACGGAGGGAGTAGCTCTTTCTCTCTCTCTCTCTGCTATCTCTCACGGGCCACCCCTCTCACACGAACACTCTATACCGACGGATTATATGCTCACTGTGTCAGCGTATAGCTCCGTATATTGGTTAGTTGACTGGTCAACCAGTCCACATGCTGCCTTGTCAGCTCATGTTCTGTATCTTCGTGTGCTGGCCCATGTGGCAGTGGGTGAAAATAAGTAAACTAGAGGCCCATCGGACACGCAGTGAAGTAAACAAAGTTGAAACCACTCGGGGTAGCACCCGGCACGCTAGTAAATTGAGGGCGCATTGAGGACACACTTCTTCCACGTGGAGGACGCACTCACGCACAATTCACCACTGCGCGGAGGCATGCACAGAAGGACACACTCGCGCACACCCAGCACACAACACACACAAGCACACGTGTACACCGGCGTCGCAGCCGGTTGAGATGGACGGCGAGGCAGCCAACAAGCGGAGGCGGCTCGAGCCAAAACCGAATCCGGCGAGCCTGGACTTCATCATCAGCTTCCCCGACGACATGCTGCTCATCATCATCAGCGTCCTCCCCACCAAATCTGCCGTGCGGAACGCCTTGCTCTCCCGGCGGTGGTGTCCCCCTCTGGCGCCGCGTCCCCCTCAACCTCACCGTCGATAGCTGCCTCTGCAACGGGGATTGCAAACGCATGGCTGCAGTCTCCAAGATCCTTTGATCACACCCTGGGCCAACCAGACGCCTTGACATCCGCATGTTCAGTACCAACTGCAAGGTCTAACCCAAGTTCGACGAGTGGTTCTTATCCCCCGCCCTAGATCAGCTCGAGGAGCTCAGCTTTGAAGCTGAACGATGTCGCTCTCTACCGCCGTCCACGCTCCGCCTCGCGCCAACGCTGTGCCACGCCAGCTTCAGCTCCTGCTATCTTCCCCAGATTAATTCCGCGCCCACCCTTCTTCTCCCTCAACTCAAGCAGCTCGACCTCTTCGACGTTGTCATCTCGAAGAAGGCTATGGAGCACTTGCTCCGCAGCTGTATTGTGCTCGAGTACCTTCGTCTTGAGCAGATCCACGGGTTCATTAGCCTCCACATCGCCTCGATGAATCTCCGATGGATTTATGTGCCTTGCTAGCCCCGCAACAAGACATCAATTGGGAAGAGATCACTCCAGCTGTTCCACATTATGGTCATTGAGAATGTGCCTTTCCTTGAGAGATTGCTTGTATCAAATCTAGAAGGTCCAGCAAAAATCAGGGTCATTTACGCTCTGAAATTGACAGCGTTGGTGCACTCATCTGCCAAATTCTCCGAACTCTTTATTGGATCCGTAATCGTTCAGGTACAACACTCATCTTCTTCTCCGTCTTCTTGAAATTCACATTTTTAAATTTCTTCTTGATGTATTTACGACCGTCTTCCAGAAAATGATTCCCGCAAGCTTGACCCAGTCTATGCGCACAGTGACGATCTTGGCAATAAAATCTATCGGCCCCAATCTGGATCAAGTTGTTGGATTCCTTACATGCTTTCCGTGCACGGAGAAGCTACCCATCGAGGTGAAACTTCTTTCCTATTAGTAAACGGTAATCACAACGTAGCTCAAATTTTTCGTAATTTTCCCAAATTACGAAGACAAGTGTAGTGCTCAAAACTGCATCTACGCACTGCACCGAAAGAAATGTTTTTAGTATTTTTTCTCACGTGATCACCTGCATCGTTTTTTTGTTGTACTATAGTAGCCTAGGCTAGTCATAGTGGAAAGTAACTTAGACTACTCCAGTAACTCTATGGTTACCCTAAGAGCAAGTACTACCTCCATCCTGGTTTACTCTTCCTATTTTGTAGTATCAAAATTTGACCATAGATTTAACTGGCAAAATGTTAATGCATGTCACTAAGAACTATATCGTTGGATTCGTATTTGAACATAATTTCAAATGGTGTAATTTTTAGTGACATGCATTTGCATTTTCTTACATAAATATATGGTCAAAATTTTATACTAAATAAGAGGTAGTACAAAAGTGGGCTATAACGGACCTCCACTATGTAGGCCAAAACACGTGCCAAATTCACTTGTGATGCATTTGGCATCGATGCCCCTCCACTGCTCACCTGGTGCCCCAATCTGGAATACCCTACTTTGCTGCGGTGCCAAATTAACTCACGCAATGAAAAAACACTTGCGTGGGAGAGAGAGAGAAGACTGAGGCAATAAAAAACACTTGTTTGGGAGAGTGAGAGGTTGGTGTAGTTGGTTTGATTGATTTGTTTATACATGTGGGTCTGTGTGCACAGCGGTGCCAACTCTCTCACATCGCGAGAGCGGTGCCAAAATCTTTTGATTTGACATCGATGCGTATTATGTGGCATCCTTTTGCGATATATGGCATCGGCCACATAGTGGAAGGCAACAAATGCCCAAGCTCTTCACGTACTCCTAGGTAAATGAGAGGAAAGAGAAAGAGAGAGAGAGTGAAAAAAAATATCACTAGCCAGCCAACCCTATCGTATGAGCGAATGATATTGGTACCTCTTGATGACACGGCAATCTTATACAACCAGCTGCTCTAATATGTTCTCTTCTTTTGCAGATAAAAAAAGACCTGAAAGTGAAAAATGTGCTGCACTATAACAATCTCATCGAATGCCTTGATCTCCATCTTACAGAAATTGATTTGATCGACTACCAAGGCAGCACATCTGAGATTAAATTGGCCAGGTTCTTTGTTCTAGAGGCAAGTGTGCTCAAGGTAATGAGGTTTGGCGTTCTCTGGCGCAACAATGAATGGCGTGCTGATCACCGCAAGCGTCTAAGCCTAAATGACAAAGTCTCCGCAGAAGCTGAATTCGTTTTTGAAACATCAAGTGGCCAGAGACTCGAAAACTTATTTGCCCATTAGTGACTTGTCAGGGCGGTGGATTTTAGTTTGTACGATAATGCTGCATCCACCTAAAGTAACGAAAGTTCTTACGTAAACTTCCTAGTAATTCCCTCTTCGTAGGTGCAGCATTACTCCTAACATTTGTAATATCAGTTTGAAACTTGTAATATTGCCGTGTCCTATTCCTGCGTTTTCAAAATCATGCGAATCAAACAGGTCCTGAGTTGGTGATGATGTTGTGCCTGCCATCTTTCACCAATAGCCGTCGGATCTAGATCTGACGCATACAAACCAAACTTCTCCAGTTTTGCAAAAAGATGCCCGCACTTGTTCCCTATTTACAAACAACTCCTTGTCTCTCACAATCAGCCTTATCTCCTCCCCACCACATCTAGAAGGCCATGGAAAAATTTGGCGCGATGGCCGCTGCCGGCGCCGTCCACCCCCCAATCTTGGTGTTCCGTGCAATGCACGGGCATCTACGCACGGGAAATTATGTCGAACACGGCTAGTTGTAAGCAGGCTAGGTCTACAGCCATGATGATAGTGACTGCAGACGGTGAGGCTGACTATGCTATGCCGAACACGGCGCCTATACTCAGGTGTCATCTCCGGCGTAGGGTCTTGTCACTTCACTGTGAGGAGCAGCATGTAATAATTTGAACAACGGGTAGTATAGTGCTACTACATTGGTAGTACTACTACTACTACTAGTACTAGCACCACCGTCTGGATTTAGTAGTACTACCACGTCCATCTGGGTTTAGTATTTGACTAGCAATATCTAGTAATGCATGTCACAAAAAATGTACTACTCCCTCTGTAAATAAATACATGGTGTATTGTTTTATTCCTATCGGCGAGATAACTTAATGTCTTTTTGCTACTTAATAGGGTTACATGCAATGAACTAACCACTGCATGTGATGTTTGGTAGTCTCAAGTCATTGAAAGCATGCACGGGGACAGAGGGGGACACAACTTCATTGACTTACTGCACCTGCCTTTGGGTGTATGACACGTGGGCCCAACGGGTGGCTGGCCAACCTGTCATACAGCCAAAGGCAGGTGCAGTAGAGGGGCGAGGAGTAGATGGCCAACACGCACGTGAATTCAACGCAGTCTGCACTTCTCATATAAAGGCTCCCGCCAGTCCAATCTCCGAAATCCTACGCACCTACGCACCCAAGGGCAAGAGTGATCACTCCAATCGCAAGATCAGTTGACTAGAAGCTAGACCCATGGAGGCGATGAACGTGAGCATCAGCCGGCTGTGCCAGATGGTCCACGACACCAGCCTGCGGCCCGGCACCAGGTACGACTCTAGGTAGTGCTTCAGGCCGCCAGGGCGAGGGGCCGCTTGGACGACAGCTTCGTCTCCTTGTTCGACGAGGTCCTCGTCGGCTTCCTTGACAAGTTCACCGTTGTCAAGAAGCTCGCGGACGACCTTGGCATACACCTCCAGCCCACGCGCCCAGGCTCTGCGATGCCTGCCACCCTCAACAGCCTCTATGGTGACAACCTCTTCGACGCACTGGTGGCCCTGCGACTGCCCGCCATCGCGCCGGAGAATGTCCACCTCGAGGTCGCGCTCGCCGTGCAGCGCCTGGCGCAGCAAGACACCATCGACATAATCACCCACGTCTACACGCAAATCGTCCACAAGGACTACTACATGCAAGAGGAGGACTATAGGACGCTGGCCTTCTTGGACCGCAGGGCAACCTTGGACGGCATTGTTCAGAAGCACGTTGAGCTTGCCGCCAACGCCGCTGCTCCTCACACGTCGGTTGGTGACCCGGTGCACTAGGGCGTGAGGATGTCGTTGATGGATCCGTATATATCTTTATCTTTCCGTCAAATCCATGTAGTAGTATATGGTACTACTAGTAATTATCTTACCTTTCGCATCAACTTCATAATTTTCCTACGTACTCCATGCATGAACCGCGCCAGAACCAAACTTCTCATTACTCTAGGGAAAATCGTTATTTCTATCTATCGGTCGCGCCATGGAGCATAACCAAATTTTACAAGTTACACGTTCGAAAGGAAAAGCCTGCCGTGTTCGCGTCGCACCCCCACACGGTTGGTCCGGCACGCCGCTCAAGGGGGAATGCATGCTGTGTTGCATTTTCACTTACAAGTGGGACCGTAGTTGAGCAAACCGACTATCGGCAAACCCCCACCCCGCCCACCGCGCAATGGCTGATAAAACAGGAGGGAGAAGAGATGGCTGTAGCACGGACTCCAAGAAAATTGGTGTCGGATGGGACTCGTGTGGGTGGCGTGTGACGGACTGCTAGACATGAATGCTAGTTATGGCCCAATCCACCCTGCTATATCGAGGTGCTGGTTACGTAAAACAAATTTCCTGGAGTCCGTGCTCAGCCCTCCTCTATCTCTCTTCTCAGCCAGCCAGCAGACGCGCGGAGCCCATCGTCTGTTTGCTCATATGCGATCCCACATGTCAGTGAAAACGCAAGAGGACCCACTGAACCTGCACATCTTTCACCTTGACGTGCTGGTGATGAAAAACAAATCCAATAAAGATCTTCGGTGGCCGCTTTTGGAGTTACTCAAGAGTAGTAAGATTCTATTTATAGTTTAACCCAAGATGCACATCACGTGGCTTCAACTACCACTCTATTTTCTTGCATGACACGACCTGGATGCTGGATGTCCCACGTGTCGGCAAAAGGAGGAAGAACTCGACCAAATCTTCGGTTGTGCTCTCGGATTAGACTAGTTGTGCTAACTTAAAATTTTATTGTGTAGAATGGATGCAAGTTTTGGTATTGGGAAGAAGAGTACAACGATATATTGATGGAGCGCAATTTAGTAGATGTTCTAGCACTTTTAGCTAGCATAGAGGCTAGATATGGGACTAGTGCACTTGTTGATAGAATAGAGGCTAGACACGTCTACTTCTTTACACTCGAAGAAGAAAGAAGCACGCAAGATCAAGCCTCCGCAGATCAACAATGAATGCATCGAGAAGGCACTAATCCAACTTACAGGAGCAGTTATGGAAGTTGGATATCTTCTAAATTGTATTCTTGTGGTTCTTGTTTTCTTTGGTCTTGCTTTTCTAGTCAAAATTTTGGTGATGTATTTCCATGTACCAAAAAATCAATGATGAAAAAAAGATATGTGTTTGCAAAGAAAAATGTACGCGGCCGGGATGCGTCCGCGCGTTCGGCGCACGGCCACCGCATCCGAGAAATGGCCCGGACACGACCCCATTGCCCTACCCAAACGGACATAATCCGGGAAAAATGGAGGTCCGTTTGGGGTAGTGCATTGGAGTTGGCCTTACGAGTGGGACCGCAGTTGAGGAAACCGACCATCGGCAAACCCCCACCTCGCCCGCCGTGCGATGACTGAGTTAGAGAAACGACGAGGTTGAAGAGATTGTTGTAGCATGGACTCCAAGAAATATGGTGTCAGATGGAAGTCGTGCTGGTGGTGTGTGCCGTACTCCTGGACGTGAATGCTTGTTCTGGCCCATGCCACCCTACTACTCCTACTACTTATAGTAGTAGTATCGAGGATTCGAGGTGCTGGTTACATACAACGAACACATTAACATATGGCCCACCTCACATTGTGGCCAAATTTCCTGGAGTATGTGCTAGGTTAAAAAGTGTTCTTTGTGAGGATGGGTGGCTGGTCTCAAGTTTAAAACTTGTTGTATTACGTACGTAGACGTAGAGATAGTGTAGCATGTGAAGCTAGTACAAATTGTGTACTATTGTTGATTGGCCTCATCCGACAACCTGTTGCAATGCACGTACAATTATGTATTCGGAAAATATTTTTTTGCCTCGTCGCAGCACCCACTCAGAGAAGCGACTCGAAAGCCATTCATAAATTTAGTAAGTTTATGACAGGCATATCATTTTATTACATACAACAGGTCATCAACCCACAACGACAACGAGGATACATTATAAATACTAAAGTTTTCATCACACAACAAATAACAAGCAATGAAATGAACTTCAACTCAACCAATCCTCGGCGTTGGAAATGCTTGCTTTGAACCACAAGCGATTCTCTGGGAAGAACCAGCTACTGTCAATCTCGAGACCAACGCAGGACTGATCATCCAGGCTGAAGCGGCCTACTATATCACGACCAGGGTAGGGAACCACCGCAATGTCCGACATATAGATACAGTTGCTTCTCATAAATGGTAGTAACATTGTGTCAACAGTAGTTGGATCGCCTTTCACCATCATTGGATAGTTTTGTCCAAGGAAGAGCGAGTTTTCTCCAAGACTATCAATACTGTACCAGGGAGAAGGTGTTGGCACTAGCACACTAGTATCCATCCCGAATACCATGCAACGGGTGTTGGAATAGGTCCGGAGAGTGCGACCATGGGAGACAACACCAGCTCCCTCAGTAGTAACATCAGCAGTGGGCTGTATACAGACAAGAAGGGGTGATCCATCAGAAGTTGCCAGGCGCCACTGAGTATATGGGCCCTCCTCGTCCTCATGCTCGTGATCATCACCATCTTCATCTCCCCCTTGGTTATAAAAATTTTCAAGTATAGGTGGTGGAATGTTCACACGACCTTGGAAACACAAGAAGAAGGTTACTTAGTAGAGAAGGGAAACTTGCTAACTCGCATGCATGTGGATGAACCAATTATAATTACGGTGGAAGACAAACGTACCGAAACTACGAGGATCCCATGGAAAAACAGTGCCACGAGTGGTGGCAGCAAACACAAGACCCTCGTATTCAATTGCATCACAGTACACATCCGTGTATAGAAACTGATTTTTGAGCAATATCCATCCAGTCGAACCACGAAGGACGGCAACAAGCTTGTAGAAGATAGCAACAAATTGATAGTTCTTTTAATTCCAAGAGCAGTTGGGAACTCGAGAAATTGCTATCTTCCGTAGACGACAGTCACCATGATCATATTTGAACGTACGTAGATCATCTGTGTGCTCAACCTCAGGGCACTCGGAGATTTTTGGAAGTGGAATCCGCTGACGAGTGTACACATTCACAAGTTCCCACTCGCAATTGTACCCAATATAAACAACCCAATCTCCATTTGCGCCAGCCCAGGCCTTACCCTGAAGCGATGGTATCTTGACATCACACATATCGTTATCAAGCGGCATCAACTTGCACAAGGCGAGGCCTCCGTCGTCCGCGCCCATGCGAATAGGCTTATAGCGAAGAAGATAAGGGAGAACAAACCGCTCCTGGACCTTTGGGTTCCTTGTAATGATGTTATTAGTTGAGTCAAGAATGGTCTTGAACGAACCTGCCATGCTAGCCGAGGTGATGACGTCGCACCGATCAATGAGTTCCCCCACCACGTCATCTTTCATATCGGGGCAAGAATAACGGGGTCGTTTCCGGCTTGTTCCCTCCATGGAGAAGACGATCGAACAATGGCAGAAGGAAGGGTGAAGGCAAATGGAGGAGGGAGGAAGAGCGTGCGACAGCAGTTCCAAATCGAGAGGGAAAGGCAAAGAGTCGATGGACGGTTGCCAGTTTGCCACGATACACGAAGAGGCGCCCCGGCCTACACGTCCTTTCGGAAATTGTACAAAGGGACTCGTTGTCATCGCACTGACATGTTGGAACGGGACCACATGTCAATGAAACATGCTGTGTAATTTCTCATGCAAAATGCGATCTGGCCGCGTTGGCCCGAGGTGCCGCATTAATTATTGACCTTTATTTTTTAACATACAATCTGAGTGGATAGCTCCGGTGGTCATCACACGTGAGTGGATATATAGGTGGGCTAGGTGGGCAGGCGGCAACAATCTAAGTGCTAAAAGAGTTGATCTCGAAAAAAGAGTTGATCCAATGCTTGGTTTTGTTTGGATTTTCCAACTATGACCATTGGATAGAGTGAATCAATGGCTTACGTTCAAAGATATTCTCATACTATAGCATGGTATAGGAATGTGGAGAGATTTGGTTGATTTTATATCGCTGAATAATATAAAATATTATGAGTGCAGACGCTCCACCCCGAGGTTTGTAGCTCCTTCTCGGTCGTCGGGGATCTATGTTCTTCCACTCCTTTGTTTAAGACATGAGTTGTCTTCATCCTGTTGCTGACACGCAGGACATATATATGCCTCCATTTTACAAAATCATACTATATGCCTCCATGACACGCGGGACATCTAGCATCAAGGTGGCGTGTCATGCAAGAAAATGGAGATATGCAGTGCGTAAGTGAGTCATGCACTTCGATGGCACCTAGTACCACGCAATATTTTTTCTCCTCGATGGCATGTGAATAGTGCATGTACTCAATGACAGAGCACGGATGGTAGCCATGGACATGGCCGGCCCTTTTTGAAGAGAGTACTAATAAATACGTAACTTTGATGTGTCCCGTCAACTCACAGAACGACGAGAAGCTTGCTTACTACGCCTTCTCCCTCGCCAACGCGTGCGCGGTGGCTTGCAACACGAGGAGAAACTTTTGCTTACAAGCGGTGGATGTGCAACAGTTCATTTGGTGTCAGATTGCCAGAAGTAGTACAGTACCATCATTATTGTTCGACTTCCGGAAGAGGAGAAGAGCCAAGCGCAAGGTCACCTACTAACCTAGTACAGTACTACTACAGCCAAAGTTGGTCCACCTTTTTAGAGCATGGTTGATTAATATAGGCGGCTCTTGCAGCGGCACATCATTTAGAGCAAGTACTCTCTTCGTAGGATCAAAGGAAGTGAAACAAAAGTTGGAGTGGATGCTAGATTGCCAATTAAAACATGATTACATAGGAAAACAATCCTATAGCATTCTATCCTATGAATCAAACGACCAATGTAGGAAAATTATGAGGGGGGGGTCTCTCCAACAGTGTTCCTCGGCTCGCACCTAGCATCACGGTGGTCGAACTTGGAGTCATTCATCTGGTACATGTGGCATCTCAGATCTGGTACTCCAATTTTAGGTTGGCTCTATGTGATGTCGCAACTTCATATACTAACCGGATGCTGGCTATACTACTACGGTACTCACACCCCAAGAAGTGACTCGAAAACCATTCATAAATTGAGTCTATGACACGCATTTGCAAATGTACCATTCATTACATACAACAAGTCATCAACACACAACGACAACGATGATACATGTTGGATTATAGATTATTTCCAACAAAACATTCCAGTAAATACTGAAGTTTTCATCACACAACAAATAACAAGCAATGAAATGAACTTCAACTCAACCAATCCTTGGTGTTGGAAACACTTGCTTTGAACCATAGGTGCTCTGGGAAGGGCCAGCTATTGTCAATATTGAGAGCAACGCAGGACTGATCATCCAGGCTGAAGCGGCATATATCAGGAGCAGGGTAGGGAACCACCGCAATGTCCGAGGTATAGATACAGTTGCTTCTCATAAATGGTAGTAACGCTGTGTCAACAGCAGCTAGATCGCCTTTAACCATCATTGGATAGTTTGGTCCAAGGAGGAGCGAGTTTGCTCCAAGACTACCAATATTGTACCAGGGAGAAGGTGTTGGCGCTAGCACACCAGTATCCATCCCGAATACCCTGCAACGGGTGTTGGAATAGGTCCGGAGAGGGCGACCATGGGAGACAACACCTGCTACCTCAGTAGTAACAACCACAGTGCACTGTATATAGACAAGAAGAGGTGATCCATCGGAATTAGTTGCCAGGCGCCACTGAGTATATAAGTTCTGCTCGTCCTCATGCTCGTGATCATCACCATCATCATCTCCACCTTGGTTATAAATTTTTTCAAGTATAGGTGGTCGAATGTTCACGGGACCTTGGAAACACAAGAAGAAGGTTAATTTGTAAAGGGAAACTTGCTAACCCGCATGCATGTGGCTGAAACAATTATAATTACGGTGGAAGACAAACGTACCGAAACTATGAGGATCCCACGCAAAAACAGTGCCACGAGTGGTGGCAGCAAACACAATCCTCGTATTCAATTGCATCACAGTACTCATCCGTGTACAGAAACTGATTTTTGAGCAATATCCATGGACGAACCATGGAATCAGTAACGACGGCAACAAGCTTGTCGAAGATAGCAACAACTTGATAGTTCTTGTAATTCCAAGAGCGGTTGGGAACTCGAGAAATTGCTATCTTCCATAGACGACAGTCACCATGATCGTATTTGAACGTACGTAGATCATCTGTGTGCTCAACCTCAGGGCACTCGGAGATTTTTGGATGTGGAATCCGCTGATGAGTGTACACATTCACAAGTTCCCACTCGCAATTGTACCCAATATAAACAACCCAATCTCCATTTGCGCCAGCCCAGGCCTTAACCTGAAGCGATGGCATCTTGACATCACACGTATCGTTATCAAGCGGCATCAACTTGCACAAGGCGAGGCCTCCGTCGTCCGCGCCCATGCGAACAGGCTTATAGCAAAGAAGATAATGGAGATCAAACCGCTCCTAGACCCTTGGGTTCCTTGTAATGATGTTATTAGTTGAGTCGAGAATGGTCTTGAATGAACCTGCCATGCTAGCCGAGGTGATGACGTCGCACCGATCAATGAGTTCCCCCACCACGTCATCTTTCAGATCGGGGCAAGAATAACGGGGTCATTTCCGGCTTGTTCCCTCCATGGAGAAGATGATCGAACAATGGCAGAAGGAAGGGTGAAGGCAAATGGAGGAGGGACGAAGAGCGTGCGACAGCAGTTCCAAATCGAGAGGGAAAGACAAAGATTCGGTGGACGGTTGCCAGTTTGCCACGGTACACGAAGAGGCGCCCCGGCCTACACGTCCTTTCAGAAATTGTACAAAAGGACTCGCCGTCGTCTCACTGACATGTTGGAATGGGACCACATGTCAACGAAACATGGTGTGTAATTTCTCGTGCAAAATGCGATCTGGTCGCGTTGGCCTGAGGTGCCGCATTAGTTATCGACCTTTATATTTTTAATGGCGCGTCGTTCAGTTTTGAAGCACGACTAACTGGTACTGTTTGCAGAGAAAATATAAACTACTCTACCACTACTCCACCTCTAGTACTAGTAGTATAAAAAAGATATATAGGCTGGAGCTTCAGAGCTTTCTTGCTAAGGGATGCCCACTTGCTTCTCACACTATCACCCTCTCTCCAGATCTAAAAAAGACGGCCTCTCTCTCCCTCCTCACCGATGGTCACACATCCGCCGGGGAAGAAAAGGACGTGCAGCGTTGACGCACTCGTTGTCGGCGAGCGAGGTCATGCACTGACGACAAGGCTGTCCTGTCAGACCTACCGCCCGCGCGGGATGGCCTCCGTCCCCAAGCTCGCTGCCGTAGTGCGTGCGGAGGACGAAGACCACGAGCGAAGCCACTTCCCGCCGACCCTCAGGTATGCTACCTCTTTTCGAACCATACCCTTGTTTTATTGCCCCATTTGCCACGTCGCTGCATGTGGATCTTTTTCCACTCCACCATCTTCCCAATTTGCTATCCTCTGCTCTGCTGGTCACGCAGACGAAAACCTTTATTTGCACTATTAAAGGAAACCCTACTTCATGCAGACTAATCCATGTCTGGGTTGAATAAGGAAAGGAAGGGAGACTGTACTGTCTAAGAGAGTAGGCATCGAACCCGCATCTAGGTTGAAAATAGGAAAATCAGTAGCTAAGGAATGAGTCTCGTGTCTCTTGGTTGAAGAAGGGTAGAAAGGCATGACAACACAATAGAGAATGACCAGGTCGATCGGTTTTTTGTCCTTACATAGGAAAAAGGTGGCTAAACAAAACAAAAATGGGACGTAATCCACATATGCTACCTGGATATTTGTTGCTCTGGGCAACCATACCTCCCTTACCACTCTATGCGTCCGTGGAGGTACATCGTACTGGTGCGCCCACTGTCTGTATGGGCCTCCCATGCTCTTATTGTCACTTTTTGCTGTTAGTATAACGCCAGCAGTCAAGTCAAGCAATGCTACTGCTAAAGTGATGCCACATTTAACTAATGTCGCACTCAGTCTAATGCCACCGATAAATTTAAGCAATGCCATTTAATGTCACTGGATTATTTCAGGGTTAGCTGTTGATTGTGGATGTATTAAAGATTTTTCAGCTAAGGCATTCTAATGCTGTTGCACAGCCAGTATACCAACGATGAAACTTGTTACTACCTTCAGATTTTTGCATTGTTAATGCTTATAGATTACATACCTCAATTTCATGAGATAAGTTAATTTTTTTGTACAGTGTCACCAAAATGCCAAGGCGCTGATGTCATTTTATTTTGGTTAAACTGCACAAAAAATTATGAAGACAAGAGGAAAGGTCAAGAGTGGGCACCTCCTCCTCCGGTTGTTCTCTTGATTCGTTCGATCAAGTTTTTATGTTTGATCGATTATCAAGATTGGGATAGCAATTTTTAAGGTCCCCCCGAGTTCAAAATGATATTTACCTTGGAGGTACATGGTTGGCAATTTTTTTATACTGTCATTAGTTAATAATGCTAGTTACCTTCAGACTTTTGTATTTGGTTTAATGCTCATGCACAGCTAGTATACCCACCAATGCTGAAACGTGTTACCTTTACATTTTGTATTGTTAATTCTTATAGAAATCTTCTAGTGCTAGAGTTTATTGAAATATGTTCAGTAAAACCATTATACAGTACCCTGTAATAAAATAACTACTCTACTGTTGCACTAGCCACTGGATTAGTGTATATTTGTAGTATTCGAAATTTCGAATGGTGTTGCATTAGCGTATGGACATAAATAAAGTGTGGCAAGCTTTCCCAGATATGTGCTCAAGAAAACTACTACCTATTTTTCTAAATACTAGACGTTTGGGTACTTTAAATTGAACCGCGAAAACATCTTATATTAAGGAATAGAGGGTGTAGAGTTCACTCAAATTATCCCGGTAAAGCTAGTCACACCTTTGTTAAAATTAATGTTCATTATTTTATCGGAGGAGGTCTGTAAGTTTGTCTCTAATGCCTGTCGACTACATACCTGACATCATGATGTAATGTTAAGTCATTTCCTTTTGTACAGTGTCATTGAATTGTCAAGGCGGTGATGACATTTTATTTTAGTTGAACTGCACATAATATGCTTAAACAAAGAGGAAAGGTCAAGAATCGATCATTCTTTCAGAAAGAACTATATATGCCTTTCTGACATCAGCCGTTGTTGCCTTATTTATTCCTTCAAACAGGTGGTTAGAAACAGTCTTGCCACCTTTTCCCATTAAGAAATTGGAATGCTTATATTTGTGAGTCTATGCTTCAACTGGTGCCACTTTTATAGTAATCACACTTTCAATATCTATGCAAACAGGGATGCTCGATTTTAGTGGAACTGCACAAAAAGTCCAACTGGTTCAACATTAGGAGCATGTTTTCTTCCAAACCTTTATACCAATTGGTGGCACTATGAGCTGTTCATTACAAAGGTACATGGTTTGCTACTATCTTGCTACTCTTTTTGTACTGTCATTAGATAGTAATACTAGTGGTTTGCATGTGAATTTATTGGCAGGGTGGACCTACATTGGAGGTGCAGGGCAGGATTCAATGATTGGATGCTCAATTTCAGTTGTATCGATTTCACCTCTTCCATCACTGCGAACATGGATATCCTTGGTCTGATGAAGAATAGGCGCTATATTTCTGCTCTGAACCAGCAAATCAATTCAGTATGAAATTGTCCAGGGCAAAACATGATTGTATCAAATTGTCCAGTGCAAAACATGACAGATGCTAAGAGGAAGAGACATGTTTAAACCAAAAATACAAGGTGGGGTATATGTTTACTAGCTACTTGATATTTGTGCAGAGAGAGATGTCTGCCCGTTGCTATTTGGCAAACACACAAAGTGACCGCAATTTGGTTGAACTGCACAAGAGAATAGTATAGTCACTGCATGCAGTGCGATTTGAAAATAGACACAGAAAGATTGGATAGTCACTTCATGGACTGCAGAAAAGTAGTACTATACTATTTATTGGCCAACACTAGGTGCTTCATTGCTTTGGTCTGATTATACAATGCATATCATTTTGCCTAAGTTAAAGTTTGTATTCCGAAAATAGTCTCGTCGTGTGATCGAGAGAAGACCAAATCATATTGCAGTGGATGTTCCTCCATCATGTGTGGTTCATTCTCATGGTTCCAGTTGTTGGTGAAACCACTTACGTTTGCAAGAGGAATTGTAGACTTCACAAACAAATTTGTCTTTCAGTCTGTACTGAATGTGCCAAGAGAAGCATCCATGTTAGTAGGCAGAACAGATGTTTTTTTCTAGATCTTTGCTTTTGGAGCCACATATTTGTATATGATCTGTGAATCATTGAGATGCATTAACATGTTGATCTTATGTATGGGAATCGTACTAGTTGGTTTTAGTTGCGACGCAAGATCCGAAGTGGCTGATCTTTGCTTTTGGAGCTACATATTTGTATATGATCTGTGAATCATTGAGATGCATTAACAGTTCCTTATTTATGTTCGCTCAGTGTTTACAAGTTACTGATCGATCACTAGCTAGCCTACTAATGCGCTCCTGGCAGTTTTAGTTGCGACGCAAGATCCGAAGTGGCAGTTTTTTGAATAAAAATGCCTACCTCTGAAGAAACTGACCAGCTGCTCTGAAGAAAATGCCATGCGAATCTGAAGAAACTGCCAGTGAAAATGTTCGCAAATGCCTTCTCTCCCAGCTAAAGTTCATCAACTAATGCCCTCGGCTGCGACTCGTTGCATGCTGCTCTGCGTATTGGCTGCGAGCGATTTTGAGTGCCTGCATGCAGCCGGCCGTAATTAAGGCAGCTAACTGATGCGAAAAAAGATGCGCTTTAATTGTTGCGGGCCTTTTAAATCCGTGGAATCATTATTGACAAGGAGGGAGATGATTCGAGTGCACTCGTTTGACCGTCATGCCGGCGTGCGACCCAGCACAGACGTGTAACATCCCAAAATTCTAAATTTTGGAACATTATATCAAATAAATTATTATGATTGTTTGTTTGATTGATTGACTGAAAGTGAGTGAAATTTGAAACTTTTGAAGTTGGATGAGAAGGAACGAAATGACTTTCCCAAACTTTCATCCTTGCATTTTATCTCAATGAATTCAAATTCATTTCAACACAAAACCCCAGAGTGAAGATGACATGACTTCTTCCATTTGAAATCCAAAGGGTTTTTGAAAAAGATTTGAATTCCATTTGGAAATATTTCAAATTCTAAAAAACTTTATGCAACTCAATGATTTTCATGAGAGAAGATAAAATGACTTCTTCAATTATATGAAATATGAGTTGGAAGTCAAAAAGAATCAAATTGAAAGTCATCTGAAAGTATTTTGAAACTCCCTTTCAAATTTGGAATTATTTGGATTTTATTCAAATTATTTTTCTCCTAAAGATAAATAAATGGAAATAAGGGTAAAATGATTCCATTCAATGGAAAATTAGGATAAAATGATTTTGAAATCATTTTGGTATTTTAAAAAATGATTTTTTTGTTGAGTTTTATTGCAACAGTAGCTCTGTTTGCTTTATTTAAATATTTGTTGATTTTATTTGGACTGGAAAATATGTTCATGTTTTAGGATTTCTTTTTCTGAAAAGTTTGATATATTATATTCCTATATAATATTTTCTTATTTGCTCTTTATTTCAGTTTTTCTTGTCTATGTTTATAAAATAAAAAACTGGCGAAGCCCAACCGCACCAGGCCCAGCCTCCTCCACTCCACGACCCAACAGGGTCATCTTCCTCCTACGAACCTTCAGAAGCAGAATGCACACACGCACCCCACCCCGCGCTCCATCCCCTTCCCTCCTTCCCCTTTTCCAAGAATCCTCTGAATGGATCCACCTCCTTCCCCTACACCTCCTTCTCCAAGTAAAAGGCCATTAATGCCACGGATTTTCTCGCCGGAGATCCGAACTTGCCTTTTTTTTGCTCGCCATGGCTGCACGCAGATGGCCACCCCCTCGCCCTATAAATACCTCCCTCGTGTTTCCCTCTTTCCCCTCGCACAAAGCCCTCTCCTATGGGAGCTTATCCCCCTCCCTATCCCCCATAATTACTCATCAGAGTTCATAAACTCCGGCGGCTTCTCCGTGGCCGCCCGAGGCGGGGTTGGTACTTCCTCGGCCTCCCCTGAGTTCGCTGAGATCTCCTCTGCACCGTCCCGTGCTCTCCTTCCTCTAGGAGCCCCTACAACCTCGGATTCGATCTTCTTCCCCAACTCCGGCGACTACTCCGGTGAGATCAAAGAAATCCCGTAATTCTTTTTTTCAGAAAAGTAGCGATCTTAGAAAATTCATATCTAGTAGTATACATATCCAAATTGAGTGGTTCTTTTTGCATTGTGTCACAAATTTGTTAAAGTTTCTGTTTCTGCAATTGGATTTCAAATTTTAGTAGCTTAAAATTGAATTTGATGAAATTTGTTCAAATTAGTAATTTGGCCATAAGTTGAGTTTTATAAAATATTTTTGATTGATTCTTTTTGCTACTGCCTTGTTATTGTTTTGTTTATCCAGTGGCATATAGTTATTTATTTTTAGTTTATTTGAAATTAGGTGTTTAGCAAAACAGTACTGTTTTAGTTATAGTTTTGTTTTAAGTCTTTTCTTTATTGCTTTTATTAGTTTTAAATTATTTCTTTTTGTCACTCTTGAAAAATTTAGTTTAGTTTCTGTTAGTCAACAAAAGAAAATTTTGTTTTTGTTTTAAAAATTTATTTTACTTAGTTTTGTAGGAAAACTTGTTTAGGTCATAGTTAGTGTTTCATAAAAGCTTTTTATTTGTTTCTTTTTGCAAATAAAATTTTATGAAAAATACCTTCTGTTAAATTAGTTGTTTTACTTTGTATTTTCTGTTAATTTATTAGTTTAGTGTTTTAATTGTTGTTAAGTTTTTACTTAGGACAAAACTGTTTTGTGTTATGTCTTAGAGTTTTCTTTAGTAGTTTTGTTGTGTAGTTTTCCTTTGTTTTTATTTGGTGTCCCTTGTTGATTTGCATTTTATTTGTTGGTTTTATTATGAGTGTTAGAATTGCTTGCTAGTATGTTTGCTTATATGAATGCTATGTTTGACTATATAGATTTTCAACGGAGTGACGAATAGTTCTACCAGTCATTATTCTGAGAGCTTTGTTATCTTCATCAAGTAATACCAGGCAAGTTCACTTTGACCATGCTTTCATACCTATGTTTTTACTGCATTTAGTGGCATCTATGCAACAACCCTCCAGTAGTGATATTGAATTCTTGTACTTGAGTAGTATGCATGAGGTAGGAACCCATCACCCTATTACCAAGCCCGGGACGTCATTTATTTTAATGCTACGCTATAGTAGAGGGGGTTTGGTATGAGTGCACGAGAGTGGTGTGAAGAAGGAGGACTCTACGTCAATGACGACAACTCCATGATGGCATATGCGAGGACTACATCTTCAAGGCCTCAAGACTTCAAGACTCGAGACAAGAATTCAATACACACTACTGGGTGAAGGACGGTTGACGGGCACCCTGGAGAAACCAGTGGATGGCCGGGATGCATGGAGAAGCGCCATGACATCTTGCGGAAAGCTTCACCCAGACTCAAAGAGACGGAAGAATACTTCATGCCCGGAAGCTTACCTGTGCAACCGCAAGTCACTATGGGCTCTGGCTTGGTTGACCTTAGTTGTGACTCTGGCTAGGACGGTGCTAGCAGATGTAGAACTACGGTAGGATTGGATGAGCACCGGACAGTGGTCAGGGGAACTCTTCGGAAGACCATGTTTCGGTCGTCTTGTTCCCAAACACCCTGAAGTGCGAGAACGTAAAAGAGGGATCGAATCTTTGCGGGTAAAGTGTACAAACCTCTGCAGAGGGTTTAAACCTAATCGATTAGCCGTGTCCACGGTTACGGACAATTTGAGCCTCTGGACTTGAATCTATCTCGGAACTCTCAACACCGGACTGATAATATAATTGTGGGCAACTTATGATGATTTGGGGCTATGAGACATCGGTTGGTGGAACCATGTCATGATAGAAAACTCCGTAGTATAGACTCCGGTTAATTCCTTTGATGTAGGGAAAATAAAACCAGCTTTTATGCAAACAAAACTCAGATACAGAGCCACAAAGCCATTTGCATATAGTATAGTTTTATCATCTGTTTTCTCATGTTGTGATCTTGCCGGTACATTCAATGTACTGACCTACACGGCTGCAACGTATCATGTTGCAGGATTTTTCTTCGACGAGTAAGAGTTACGATACAGGGTTACGGTCTACACTCAACTTGCCGATGGTGTTGATGGGACTCCACCCCTGTTTAATTGTTTCCGCTGAGTATTAGGAGGTATATATCAGTTTTACGTTATTTATACATGTGATTGCACTTTGATATATACATTGATGTACTGTGTGTGCTAGCATACTGATCCAGGGATGGCACAGATACACAGAGGCTTGACCGTCTGAGGTCGGGTCGTTACAAGACGGGACGGCACCGTCATAATTTCAGTTCTCTAGTTTTCCACGGCAAGCTGGCGCGTTAATCCATGCCTGCTTAATTATGCATTGAATTCCGATGACCGTTGTGCTACCTTCCGCCTATAAGTACTGTTTACCTGCCTTCTATGGTGGCACCGTGACCCAACTCGCCCTATCCTCATAAGCCCCCACCGGCCCGACGTTGCTCGCCACTTATCCTCGCTCTCGCCACGTCCGCCATGCCCCCGCCCGTCCGCGATAGGCGAGGCCAGAGGCGGTCACCGCCGGAACTAGTGTTCGGTTTTTCACCGGAAGGTAGACGGAGGGAGGAGGCATTCTATCGGTCTTTAGATGGCAATGCGGAGATCGAGGACTTGATGGAGCGTGACCGCCTGGCGGAGGAGCAGGAGTTGTTGGAGCGCGACCGCTTGGCGGAGGAGCAGCGTATCGCCGATTTGCCCTGCCAGTGGGACATGGAGCAGCAGCGCACCGACGCTCTGAGTCGCGAGCAGAGCGCCCGCAATTGGGCCAACTACATGCAGGCCGGCGCCCGGCAAATAGCCCTGGAGGCTGTCAGGCACGCACGCGTTCACGACGCCGATTTTTACTACCAGCTCATCAAGTGGGTTTCCCGCTTAGCAGCCGAAGCTTCAGTGGACCACGCCGGCATGGAAAGGGCCAACGCGCGCGAGCAACGCACCCTATAGCACCTCTGGCAAGTCCGAGGTGAGGCGGAGGACGCCGGTGCCGGCGTTTAGCGTGTACCGCAGATGGCGGCCGGCATCGTCTAGTTAGCTAAGAGTAAGTTAGTACTTGTACGCTACTATAGTATTAGTGGGAGTAGATAGTTAACTTGGCTATGATGGTTGTCAACGTGGAAGTTCAGTACTCTATAGGTGGACCAGACCTGTTACTTTGCTCTGAATGTTCAACTTTCCGTTTGAACGTATGGAATGGGCTGTTATTTTTTTAAATGGGTTGTATTTGTCCTCCACAGGTTTAGAGGCTGGCTTGTGGGCCTACCAAGTTGGCGCGTACACAATCAGGAGATGATTGTACGTGGAGAGGATGACAGCAGGGACCCGCCAAGGTCATGGAAGTACGCAAGCAAGTGCCCCCTTATTTCAAGCCAATAAAAAAATGGCTCCTCCTAATGGATTTCTGACATCTGGGTCCCATGCCATTATCAACGTAGTCAATAAACGAGAGAATTGCACAATGAGCGGCCGACACTAGGGACCCAGCAGCTCGCCCAATTATTATTGTTTTGGGTTAATTTGATAAATGCCACTCCAAATCTGGTGTTTCTGAGAAATGCCACTGCAATTTCCAAACTTTGAAAAATGCCATTTCATGCCATTTCCGGTGGCATTTTTCGAAGTCTGGAGTGGCGTTTTTCAAAGATTGCAAATTGCAGTGGCGTTTTCCAAAGTTTGCAAAAATTGCAGTGGCATTTTTCAAAGTTTGGAAATTGCAGTGGCATTTTTATGAATCATCATAATTGGAGTGGCATTTATCTAATTTGTTTTTGTGACGGAAGCAGGGTGTCAACTGGGCTGTGTGGGGCACTCTGGCCTGTCTAGACAGCCTTCTCTTTTATGTTTACCACAGACAAGCCCAGTAGTTTTTTTTCTTCTAAAAATGGCTAGCCCAGTTTTTTTGTGATTTGCCAAGTAAGTCTCTTCGTCAGGCCTGTTGGGCTGCAAATCTTTCAAGACGAGGAGAGCTTCATTCGGCTGGCCAAGAAAATGGCCTATCACTAATGAGAAATGGGTTGTACATGTTTAAAACACATCAAACCGGCAATTAGTTTCAAATTTCTTTTTTTCATTTCGAGATTTTAAATTGCATTAATTTTTACGCGTGGACAATTTGTTGGATTTTATATTGATATACATTTGTTTTTAAAATCAGTTTGAATGTGACTCGAAATTTCAGGATTAAAAACAATTCGGACCGCATCGAAATATGCAAAATTTCATATAATTTTTTAACTGTGGCCACAATATGGGCTGTAATGCTAACAAAAAGAATATGGGCTCCAAAAAAAACCTTAAGAATTAGCAAATGGGCTGTAAATTATTAGAAATAATGGCAGATGGGTTGTATGCTGTTTTCCACATATTTGAGGCTTTCCTAGAAAAAGGTTGACGCACAAGCAGTGACTGTTGGATGTCCATCCAACGGCCGTCGTGCTTCTTCAATCTCTGCTCTTCCTGCTCCAGCCGCTCAAACAAGCACCGGCGGGACTGCCTGCTCCCTCCTCCCCGTGGCCGGTTGTGCTGCGGCGCAGGCCTCACCGCCCCACCGTACTCCCATCGCTGGCCTAGCCATCCCTCTACTCACCCACACCTGCTGTTATTCTCCGGCGATGGCAGGCGAACCAGTAAACCCTCGTACAGTCGTACTCCCCTCTGCGTGGGAAACAACTGCCGAGTCTTCCCTGCCTCCGTGTCATTCCCTTCCTAAGCCTCGCCGTCATCCACCGCCCTGGTGCTCTCGGTGTGGCCTGGTCAACATGGTCAACGACCGACATGCATCTGAAGTGGACTGTATGTGGAGAGGCTGACAGCTGGGTCCACGGCCGCACGCAAGGAAATGCCTCCTTATTACGCGCAAAATAATGATTCCTCCACCTGACATCTGGGACCCACTGAAAGGGCCTCTGATTTTGCGAAAAAAATGTTACCACCGCTGACAGCTCGGACCCACCAGCTATATCTTCGCACACAAGGAAGTGCCTCCTTATTACGCACAAAAAAATGAATACTCCCCCTGCTAGCTGGGACCCAGTATAGTGGTAGGCTGACTTGTGGGCCTACTAAGTTGACGGGGTCGGAGGGCTTTGTCAACTTAGTCAATATGCACGATTCTAGCTCCAGTGACCATACGATGTCCATCCAACGACCGTAGTGCTTCTTCAACCTCTGGTCTTCTTGCTCCAGCCACCCAAACCAGCGCTGGTCGTTCCTCGTGCTCCTACCTCCCGTGGCCGTCTGCGATGCGGCGGAGGCCTCACCACCCCATACTACTCCCACCGCTGGCCAGGCCATCCATCTACTCACCCATACCCCCTGTTATTCTGCGGCGACGGCAGCCTCACACCGCAGCGAACTAGTGAACCCTCATACTCCTCTACGCGTGGGCATCCACTGCCGCGTCTTCCCCGGCTCCGCGTCGTCCCCTTCCTAGGCCTCGCCGTCGTCCACCGCCCTGGTGCTCTCGGCGCGGCATGGTTAACGTGGTCAAGGAATGACTTCCATCGGAAGAGTACTGTACGTGGAGAGGCTGACAACTGGGTCCACGGCAGCCGCAAGGAAGTGCCTCCTTATACGCGGAAAATAATTATTCCTCCACCTAACAGCAGGGACCCACCCGACGGGCCACTGTATTTGGCGAAAAAACGTTTCCCCCCTGACTGCTGGGACCCACCGGACGGGCTACCGTATTTCGCGAAAAAAACGTTCCCCCCACTGTCAGCTCGGACCCACCGGAAGTGCCTCCTTATTACGCACAAAAACATGAATACTCCCCCTGCTAGTTGGGACCCACCTTGGTGGGTGGCTGACTTGTAGGCCTACTAAGTTGACGGGGACGGAGTGCTTTGTCAACTTAGTCAATATGAACGATTCTAGCTCCAGTGACCGTACGATGTCCATCCAACGGCCGTAGTGCTTCTTCAACCTCTGGTCTTCTTGCTCCAACCGCCCAAAGCAGCGCCGGTCGTGCCGCATGCTCCTGCCTCCCATGACCGGCTGTGCTACCGCTAAGGCCCCACCGCCCCTACTATTCCCACCGCTGGCCAGGCCCTGAGGCGACGGCAGCCTCACACCGCAGCCGAACCAGTGAACCCTTGTACTCCTCTCCGCGTGGGCTTCCACTGCCGCGTCTTTCCCGGCTCCGTGTCGTCCCCTTCCTAGGCCTCGCCATCGTCCACCGCCCTGGTGCTCTCGGCGCGGCGTGGTCAACGTGGTCAAGGAACGACTTCCATCGGAAGAGTACTGTACGTGGAGAGGCTGACAGCTGGGTCCACGGCCGCAGCAAGGAAGTGCCTCCTTATTACGCGCAAAATAATTATTCCTCCACATGACAGCAGGGACCCACCAGACGGGCCACCATATTTCGTGAAAAAAATGTTTCCCCCTGATTGCTGGGACCCACCAGCTACATCTCCGCAAGCAAGGAAGTCCGTTTGGGCAAAAAAACGATTCGGCCCCCTGATTGCTGGGACCCACCAGCTACATCTTCGCACGCAAGGAAGTGCCTGACAGTCGGGACCCACCTGGTCGAAGCGTACGTAGCGTTGTCATTCTGGTCGCGAACGTGTACGTACATACTGGTCGATGTAGAGGCGCGCACGTGTCGTGGTAGAGGCGCGCACGTAGCATGTACACGTACGTATAGCGGCCAGTGTGCAAGAAAGAAAATAAGGCCACGTACGTACATACAGGCAGGGTCTCGAACGCCTACTCGCGCATACGTACGGTCAGGGCTCGTGTACATGGCTGGGTCGGAACGGAGAAACAGCGTCGTCGTCGTGTTCATGGGGCGCCAACCGGCTGGGTTGGAACGGAATGCGTCGTCGTGTTCATCAGGAGGGCTTGGAGGGAATAGCCGATGGAAACAAGGCCTAGTGTACCGCAGAACGGAGGAAACGGCCTTGTGTTCGACCGGCCACGGTCGAAACGGGATCCTGTTCATCGGGAGGGGTCTGGCGTACCGCAAAACGGAGGAAACGGACCTCCTACGGTCTACACGGGGGTCCTGTTGATCGGGAGGGGTGGGGCGTACCGCAAAATGGAGGAAACAGACTTGTGTTGGAGTGCTACGGTCAAAACGGGGGTCCTGTCATCGGGAGGGGTGTGGCATACCGCAAAACGGGACTCCACGGGATACTGTTCATCTCCACCGTCGACCCCCTCCAGCCTCCACGGGCTACTGTTCATCCACCGTCGACCTCCTCCAGCCTCCACCTGCGACTGTTCATCCACGGGCTCCTGTTCATCCAGCCTCCACCGCACGCTACTCCACCGGCTACTGTTCAACCAGCCCTCTCCACGGGCTCCTGTTCAACCACCCCTCCACGGGCTACTGTTCATCCAGCCCTCCACC